>NW_025535758.1:0-82525 GCF_020615455.1 Coregonus clupeaformis | reverse complement strand
TGGAGACATGTGGTCCTCTGTAGCTCGATTGGTGAGAGCATGGCGCTGGACACTACATGGAGATTTGACGTGACTTCCATCTCTTCCGCATTGTCTCCGTACTGCTGTGCTGTTTGTTGCTACTGGCTACCTGCCAAACTATTCACGTTTTACTTTTAATAAACGTTTAATCAATCTTTGTGTTCAACAAATTTACCAACTTTTTAGTTTTGTCCTCACTCATCTTTTTTTCGTTAAACTTTTTCACCCCGGACGTTTATCCCGAGACAGAAGAGTCATTTTCCTGTGCGTTTTTAGCTGCCAACTTTACGTTATTTTCCTTTTTTCCATCAGCAACTTTTTTCCCTCATTCAACTTTTTCTACTCGGACGCTTTATCTGGACATGGTTCATCAACATCTTCAACAGCCGAAGCTAAGTAGTAACATTAACATGATGTCTTCTAATTGCAGTCGCTGTACTCATAATATACAGGAGAACGATCGCCTTACTGGGCGAAAATAGCTGTGCACAAGCCCAGCTTCAGACGCTAAATCGTTAGGCAAGGGGTAATCTCAGTGTAGGAAAGGAAGAAACAGCCGTCTGTGCCACCAGTAAGTACAGACAGTAACGTTAGTATAAATCCCCCGCACAGTCCCCGAGCCGGACAACTTTCTCATGGCTTCTGGAGGGAAATACTTGGAATGCTCAACCGGTGTCGCTCATTCAGCCGACAGAAACCTTCAACCGGTTTTCCCCATTATGTACGAGTCGGAGTCTGAGTCTGAGTCTTCTCTAGTCTCTACTCCTCCCCGTTCACGGGGTCTGAGACGCTCGAAGGCTCCCACCATTAGCTCTGACAAATTGAAAACCCTAGTCATTGGCTGACTCCATTACCCGCAGTATTAGACTTAAACGAATCACCCAGCGATCATACACTGTTTACCAGGGGGCAGGGCTACCGACGTTAAGGCTAATCTCAAAGATGGTGCTGGCTAAAAGCTAAAACTGGCGAGTGTAGAGAGTATAGAGATATTGTTATCCACGTCGGCACCAACGATGTTAGAGATGAAACAGTCAGAGGTCACCAAGTGCAACATAGCTTCAGCTTGTAAATCAGCTAGAAAGATGTGTCGGCATCGAGTAATTGTCTCTGGCCCCCTCCCAGTTAGGGGAAGTGACGAGCTCTACAGCAGAGTCTCAGCACTTAATCGCTGGTTGAAAACTGTTTTCTGCCCCTCCCAAAGATAACATTTGTGGATAATTGGCCCCTCTTTTCTGGGACTCACCCACAAACAGGACCAAGCTCTGACCTGCTGAGGAGTGACGGACTCCATCCTAGCTGGAGGGGTGCTCTCCTCTTATCTACCAACATAGATAGGGCTCTCTAACTCCTCTAGCCCCACAGTGAAATAGGGTGCAGGCCAGGCAGGCTGTTAGCCAACCTGCCAGCTTAGTGGAGTCTGCCAATAGCACAGTCAGTGTAGTCAGCTCAGCCATACCCATTGAGACTGTGTCTGTGCCTCGACCTAGGTTGGGCAAAACTAAACATGCCGGTGTTCACCCTAGCAATCTTATTAGGATAAAGACCTCACTCCATTCCTGCCATTATTGAAAGAGATCGTGATACCTCACATCTCAAAATAGGGTTACTTAATGTTAGATCCCTCACTTCAAAGGCAGTCATAGTCAATGAACTAATCACTGATCATAATCTCGATGTGATTGGCCTGACTGAAACATGGCTTAAGCCTGATGAATTTGCTGTGTTAAATGAGGCCTCACCTCCTGGTTACACTAGTGACCATATTCCCAGGCATCCCGCAAAGGCGGAGGTGTTGCTAACATTTACGATAGCAAATTTCAATTTACAAAAAAAAAAATGGCGTTTTCATCTTTTGAGCTTCTAGTCATGAAATCTATGCAGCCTACTCAATCACTTTTTATAGCTACTGTTTACAGGCCTCCTGGGCCATATACAGCGTTCCTCTCTGAGTTTCCTGAATTCCTATCAGACCTTGTAGTCATAGCAGATCATATTCTAATTTTTGGTGATTTTAATATTCACATGGAGAAGTCCACAGACCCACTCCAAAAGTCTTTCGGAGCCATTATCGACTCAGTGGGTTTTGTCCAACATGTCTCTGGACCTACTCACTGCCACAGTCATACTCTGGACCTAGTTTTGTCCCATGGAATAAATGTTGTAGATCTTAATGTTTTCCCACAAAATCCTGGACTATCGGACCACCATTTTATTACATTTGCAATCGCAGCAAATAATCTGCTCAGACCCCAACCAAGGAGCATCAAAAGTCGTGCTATAAATTCTCAAACAACACAAAAATTCATTGATGCCCTTCCCAGACTCCTTCTGCCTACCCAAGGACGTCAGAGGACAAAAATCAGTTAACCACTTAACTGAGGAACTCAATTTAACCTTGCGCAATACCCTAGATGCAGTTGCACCCTAAAAACGAAAAACATTTGTCATAAGAAACTAGCTCCCTGGTATACAGAAAATACCCGAGCTTTGAAGCAAGCTTCCAGGAAATTGGAACGGAAATGGCGCCACACCAAACTGGAAGTCTTCCGACTAGCTTGGAAAGACAGTACCGTGCAGTACCGAAGAGCCCTCACTGCTGCTCGATCATCCTACTTTTCCAACTTAATTGAGGAAAATAAGAACAATCCAAAATTTCTTTTTGATACTGTTGCAAAGCTAACTAAAAGCAGCATTCCCCAAGAGAGGATGGCTTTCACTTCAGCAGTGATAAATTCATGAACTTCTTTGAGGAAAAGATCATGACCATTAGAAAGCAAATTACGGACTCCTCTTTGAATCTGCGTATTCCTCCAGGGGCTTAGCTGTCCTGGATCTGCAAGACTCTGCCAGGGCCTGGGATCGGGAGAGACACTTAAGTGTTTTAGTACTATATCTCTTGACACAATGATGAAAATAATCATGGCCTCTAAACCTTCAAGCTGCATACTGGATCCTATTCCTACTAAACTGCTGAAGGAGCTGCTTCCTGTGCTTGGCCCTCCTATGTTAGAACATAATAAACAGCTCTCTATCCACCGGATGTGTACCAAACTCACTAAAAGTGGCAGTGATAAAGCCTCTCTTGAGAAAGCCAAACCTTGACCCGGAAAATATAAAAAACTATCGGCCCTATATCGAATCTTCCATTCCTCTCAAAAATTTTAGAAAAAGCTGTTGCGCAGCAACTCACTGCCTTTCTGAAGACAAACAATGTATACGAAATGCTTCAGTCTGGTTTTAGACCCCATCATAGCACTGAGACTGCACTTGTGAAGGTGGTAAATGACCTTTTAATGGCGTCAGACCGAGGCTCTGCATCTGTCCTCGTGCTACTAGACCTTAGTGCTGCCTTTGACACCATCGATCACCACATTCTTTTGGAGAGACTGGAAACCCAAATTGGTCTACACGGACAAGTTCTGGCCTGGTTTAGATCCTACCTGTCGGAAAGATATCAGTTTGTCTCTGTGAATGGTCTGTCCTCCGACAAATCAACTGTACATTTCGGTGTTCCTCAAGGTTCCGGTTTTAGGACCACTATTGTTTTCACTATATATTTTACCTCTTGGGGATGTTATTCGAAAAACATAATGTTAACTTTCACTGCTATGCGGATGACACACAGCTGTACATTTCAATGAAACATGGTGAAGCCCCAAAATTGCCCTCGCTAGAAGCCTGTGTTTCAGACATAAGGAAGTGGATGGCTGAAAACTTTTTACTTTTAAACTCGGACAAAACAGAGATGCTTGTTCTAGGTCCCAAGAAACAAAGAGATCTTCTGTTAAAATCTGACAATTCATCTAGATGGTTGTAAAGTCGTCTCAAATAAAACTGTGAAGGACCTCGGTGTTACTCTTGACCCTGATCTCTCTTTTGACGAACATATCAAGACTGTTTCAAGGACAGCTTTTTTTCCATCTACGTAACATTGCAAAAATCAGAAATTTTCTGTCCAAAAATGATGCAGAAAAATTAATCCATGCATTTGTTACTTCTAGGTTAGACTACTGCAATGCTCTATTTTCCGTCTACCCGGATAAAGCACTAAATAAACTTCAGTTAGTGCTAAATACGGCTGCTAGAATCCTGACTAGAACCAAGAAATTTGATCATATTACTCCAGTGCTAGCTTCCCTACACTGGCTTCCTGTTAAGGCAAGGGCTGATTTCAAGGTTTTACTGTTAACCTATAAAGCGTTACATGGGCTTGCTCCTACCTATCTTTCCGAGTTGGTCCTGCCGTACATACCAATACGTACGCTACGGTCACAAGACGCAGGCCTCCTAATTGTCCCTAGAATTTCTAAGCAAACAGCGGGGAGGCAGGGCTTTCTCCCATAGATCTCCATTTTTATGGAACAGTCTGCCTACCCATGTGAGAGACGCAGACTCGGTCTCAACCTTTAAGTCTTTACGAAGACTTATCTCTTCAGTAGGTCATATGATTGAGTGTAGTCTGGCCCAGGAGTGTGAAGGTGAACGGAAAGGCTGGAGCAACGAACAGCCCTTGCTGTCTCTGCCGGGCCGGTTCCCCTCTCCACTGGGGTTCTCTGCCTCTAACCCTGTTGCAGGGGCTGAGTCACTGGCTTGCTGGTGCTCTTTCATGCCGTCCCTGGGAGGGGTGCGTCACTTGAGTGGGTTGAGTTACTGACGTGATCTTCCTGTCTGGGTTGGCGCCCCCCCTTGGTTTGTGCTGTGGTGGAGACCTCTGTGGGCTATACTCGGCCTTGTCTCAGGATTGTAAGTTGGTGGTTGGGGATATCCCTCTAGTGGTGCGGGGGCTGTGCTTTGGCCGGAGTGGGTGGGGTTATATCCTTCCTGTTTGGCCCTGTCCGGGGTTTCTTCGGATGGGGCCACAGTGTCTCCGGACCGC
The DNA here is from genome assembly GCF_020615455.1 of Coregonus clupeaformis. Taxonomy (NCBI): domain Eukaryota; kingdom Metazoa; phylum Chordata; class Actinopteri; order Salmoniformes; family Salmonidae; genus Coregonus; species Coregonus clupeaformis. The sequence continues at coordinate 77,625 of NW_025535758.1, read as the reverse complement.
TCCTGTCTCAGCCTCCAGTATTTATGCTGCAGTAGTTTATGTGTTGGGGGCTGGGGTTAGTTGGTTATACCTGGAGTACTTCTCCTGTCTTATCCAGTGTCCTGTGTGAATTTAAGTATGCTCTCTCTAATTCTCTCGTTCTCTCTTTCTCTCTGAGAACCTGAGCCCTAGGACCATACGTCAGGACTACCGGGCATGATGACACCTTGCTGTCCCCAGTCCGCCTGGCCTTGCTGCTATTCCAGTTTCAACTGTTCTGCCTGCGGTTATGGAACCCCTACCTGTCCCAGACCTGCTGTTTTCAACTCTTAATGATCGGCTATGAAAAGCCAACTGAGATTTATTCCTGATTATTATTTGACCATGCTTGTCACTTATGAACATTTTTGAACATCTTGGCATGGTTCTGTTATAATCTCCACCCGGCACAGCCAGAAGAGGACTAGCCACCCCTCATAGCCTGGTTCCTCTCTAGGTTTCTTCCTAGGCTTTCGCCTTTCTAGGGAGTTTTTCCTAGCCACCGTGCTTCTACACCTGCATTACTAGCTGTTTGGGGTTTTAGGCTGGGTTTCTGTACAGCACTTCGAGATATTAGCTGATGTAAGAAGGGCTATATAAAATAAAATTGATTGATTGATTGACACTACAAGGAGACATGTGGTCCTCTGTAGCTCGATTGGTAGAGCATGGTGCTGGACACTACAAGGAGACATGTGATCCTCTGTAGCTCGATTGGTAGAGCATGGTGCTGGACACTACAAGGAGACATGTGGTCCTCTGTAGCTCGATTGGTAGAGCATGGTGCTGGACACTACAAGGAGACATGTGGTCCTCTGTAGCTCGATTGGTAGAGCATGGTGCTGGACACTACAAGGAGACGTGGTCCTCTGTAGCTCGATTGGTAGAGCATGGTGCTGAACACTACAAGGAGACATGTGGTCCTCTGTAGCTCGATTGGTAGAGCATGGCGCTGGACACTACAAGGAGACATGTGGTCCTCTGTAGCTCGATTGGTAGAGCATGGTGCTGGACACTACAAGGAGACATGTGGTCCCTCTGAGCTCGATTGGTAGAGCATGGTGCTGGACACTACAAGGAGACATGTGGTCCTCTGTAGCTCGATTGGTAGAGCATGGTGCTGGACACTACAAGGAGACATGTGGTCCTCTGTAGCTCGATTGGTAGAGCATGGTGCTGGACACTACAAGGAGATATGTGGTCCTCTGTAGCTCGATTGGTAGAGCATGGTGCTGGACACTACAAGGAGACATGTGGTCCTCTGTAGCTCGATTGGTAGAGCATGGTGCTGGACACTACAAGGAGACATGTGGCCCTCTGTAGCTCGATTGGTAGAGCATGGTGCTGGACACTACAAGGAGACATGTGGCCCTCTGTAGCTCGATTGGTAGAGCATGGTGCTGGACACTACAAGGAGACATGTGGTCCTCTGTAGCTCGATTGGTAGAGCATGGTGCTGGACACTACAAGGAGACATGTGGTCCTCTGTAGCTCAGCTGGTAGAGCATGGTGCTGGACACTACAAGGAGACATGTGGTCCTCTGTAGCTCGATTGGTAGAGCATGGTGCTGGACACTACAAGGAGACATGTGATCCTCTGTAGCTCGATTGGTAGAGCATGGTGCTGGACACTACAAGGAGACATGTGGTCCTCTGTAGCTCGATTGGTAGAGCATGGTGCTGGACACTACAAGGAGACATGTGGTCCTCTGTAGCTCGATTGGTAGAGCATGGTGCTGGACACTACAAGGAGACGTGGTCCTCTGTAGCTCGATTGGTAGAGCATGGTGCTGAACACTACAAGGAGACATGTGGTCCTCTGTAGCTCGATTGGTAGAGCATGGTGCTGGACACTACAAGGAGACATGTGGTCCTCTGTAGCTCGATTGGTAGAGCATGGTGCTGGACACTACAAGGAGACATGTGGTCCTCTGTAGCTCGATTGGTAGAGCATGGTGCTGGACACTACAAGGAGACATGTGGTCCTCTGTAGCTCGATTGGTAGAGCATGGTGCTGGACACTACAAGGAGACATGTGGTCCTCTGTAGCTCGATTGGTAGAGCATGGTGCTGGACACTACAAGGAGATATGTGGTCCTCTGTAGCTCGATTGGTAGAGCATGGTGCTGGACACTACAAGGAGACATGTGGTCCTCTGTAGCTCGATTGGTAGAGCATGGTGCTGGACACTACAAGGAGACATGTGGCCCTCTGTAGCTCGATTGGTAGAGCATGGTGCTGGACACTACAAGGAGACATGTGGCCCTCTGTAGCTCGATTGGTAGAGCATGGTGCTGGACACTACAAGGAGACATGTGGTCCTCTGTAGCTCGATTGGTAGAGCATGGTGCTGGACACTACAAGGAGACATGTGGTCCCTCTGTAGCTCAGCTGGTAGAGCATGGTGCTGGACACTACAAGGAGACATGTGGTCCTCTGTAGCTCGATTGGTAGAGCATGGTGCTGGACACTACAAGGAGACATGTGGTCCTCTGTAGCTCGATTGGTAGAGCATGGTGCTGGACACTACAAGGAGACATGTGGTCCTCTGTAGCTCGATTGGTAGAGCATGGTGCTGGACACTACAAGGAGACATGTGGTCCTCTGTAGCTCGATTGGTAGAGCATGGTGCTGGACACTACAAGGAGACATGTGGTCCTCTGTAGCTCGATTGGTAGAGCATGGTGCTGGACACTACAAGGAGACATGTGGTCCTCTGTAGCTCGATTGGTAGAGCATGGCGCTGGACACTACAAGGAGACATGTGGTCCTCTGTAGCTCGATTGGTAGAGCATGGTGCTGGACACTACAAGGAGACATGTGGTCCTCTGTAGCTCGATTGGTAGAGCATGGTGCTGGACACTACAAGGAGACATGTGGTCCTCTGTAGCTCGATTGGTAGAGCATGGTGCTGGACACTACAAGGAGACATGTGGTCATCTGTAGCTCAATTGGTAGAGCATGGTGCTGGACACTACAAGGAGACATGTGGTCCTCTGTAGCTCGATTGGTAGAGCATGGTGCTGGACACTACAAGGAGACATGTGGTCCTCTGTAGCTCGATTGGTAGAGCATGGTGCTGGACACTACAAGGAGACATGTGGTCCTCTGTAGCTCGATTGGTAGAGCATGGTGCTGGACACTACAAGGAGACATGTGGTCCTCTGTAGCTCGATTGGTAGAGCATGGCGCTGGACACTACAAGGAGACATGTGGTCCTCTGTAGCTCGATTGGTAGAGCATGGTGCTGGACACTACAAGGAGATATGTGGTCCTCTGTAGCTCGATTGGTAGAGCATGGTGCTGGCCACTACAAGGAGACATGTGGTCCTCTGTAGCTCGATTGGTAGAGCATGGTGCTGGACACTACAAGGAGACATGTGGTCCTCTGTAGCTCGATTGGTAGAGCATGGTGCTGGACACTACAAGGAGACATGTGGTCCTCTGTAGCTCGATTGGTAGAGCATGGTGCTGGACACTACAAGGAGACATGTGGTCCTCTGTAGCTCGATTGGTAGAGCATGGCGCTGGACACTACAAGGAGATATGTGGTCCTCTGTAGCTCGATTGGTAGAGCATGGTGCTGGACACTACAAGGAGACATGTGGTGCTCTGTAGCTCGATTGGTAGAGCATGGTGCTGGACACTACAAGGAGACATGTGGTCCTCTGTAGCTCGATTGGTAGAGCATGGTGCTGGACACTACAAGGAGACATGTGGTCCTCTGTAGCTCGATTGGTAGAGCATGGTGCTGGACACTACAAGGAGACATGTGGTCCTCTGTAGCTCGATTGGTAGAGCATGGCGCTGGACACTACAAGGAGACATGTGGTCCTCTGTAGCTCGATTGGTAGAGCATGGCGCTGGACACTACAAGGAGATATGTGGTCCTCTGTAGCTCGATTGGTAGAGCATGGCGCTGGCCACTACAAGGAGACATGTGGTCCTCTGTAGCTCGATTGGTAGAGCATGGTGCTGGACACTACAAGGAGACATGTGGTCCTCTGTAGCTCGATTGGTAGAGCATGGTGCTGGACACTACAAGGAGACATGTGGTCCTCTGTAGCTCGATTGGTAGAGCATGGTGCTGGACACTACAAGGAGACATGTGGTCCTCTGTAGCTCGATTGGTAGAGCATGGCGCTGGACACTACAAGGAGATATGTGGTCCTCTGTAGCTCGATTGGTAGAGCATGGCGCTGGCCACTACAAGGAGACATGTGGTCCTCTGTAGCTCGATTGGTAGAGCATGGTGCTGGACACTACAAGGAGACATGTGGTCCTCTGTAGCTCGATTGGTAGAGCATGGTGCTGGACACTACAAGGAGACATGTGGTCCTCTGTAGCTCGATTGGTAGAGCATGGTGCTGGACACTACAAGGAGACATGTGGTCCTCTGTAGCTCGATTGGTAGAGCATGGTGCTGGACACTACAAGGAGACATGTGGTCCTCTGTAGCTCGATTGGTAGAGCATGGTGCTGGACACTACAAGGAGACATGTGGTCCTCTGTAGCTCGATTGGTAGAGCATGGTGCTGGACACTACAAGGAGACATGTGGTCCTCTGTAGCTCGATTGGTAGAGCATGGTGCTGGACACTACAAGGAGACATGTGGTCCTCTGTAGCTCGATTGGTAGAGCATGGTGCTGGACACTACAAGGAGACATGTGGTCCTCTGTAGCTCGATTGGTAGAGCATGGTGCTGGACACTACAAGGAGACATGTGGTCCTCTGTAGCTCGATTGGTAGATTATGGTGCTGGACACTACAAGGAGACATGTGGTCCTCTGTAGCTCGATTGGTAGATTATGGTGCTGGACACTACCAGGAGACATGTGGTCCTCTGTAGCTCGATTGGTAGAGCATGGTGCTGGACACTACAAGGAGACATTTGGTCCTCTGTAGCTCGATTGGTAGAGCATGGTGCTGGACACTACAAGGAGACATGTGGTCCTCTGTAGCTCGATTGGTAGAGCATGGCGCTGGACACTACAAGGAGACATGTGGTCCTCTGTAGCTCGATTGGTAGAGCATGGTGCTGGACACTACAAGGAGACATGTGGTCCTCTGTAGCTCGATTGGTAGAGCATGGTGCTGGACACTCCAAGGAGACATGTGGTCCTCTGTAGCTCGATTGGTAGAGCATGGTGCTGGACACTACAAGGAGACATGTGGTCCTCTGTAGCTCGATTGGTAGAGCATGGTGCTGGACACTACAAGGAGCCATGTGGTCCTCTGTAGCTCGATTGGTAGAGCATGGCGCTGGACACTACAAGGAGTCATGTGGCCCTCTCTAGCTCGATTGGTAGAGCATGGTGCTGGACACTACAAGGAGACATGTGGTCCTCTGTAGCTCGACTGGTAGAGCATGGTGCTGGACACTACAAGGAGAATTGTGGTCCTCTGTAGCTCAGCTGGTAGAGCATGGTGCTGGACACTACAAGGAGACATGTGGTCCTCTGTAGCTCGATTGGTAGAGCATGGTGCTGGACACTACAAGGAGACATGTGGTCCTCTGTAGCTCGATTGGTAGAGCATGGTGCTGGACACTACAAGGAGACATGTGGTCCTCTGTAGCTCGATTGGTAGAGCATGGTGCTGGACACTACAAGGAGACATGTGGTCCTCTGTAGCTCGATTGGTAGAGCATGGTGCTGGACACTACAAGGAGACATGTGGTCCTCTGTAGCTCGATTGGTAGAGCATGGTGCTGGACACTACAAGGAGACATGTGGTCCTCTGTAGCTCAGCTGGTAGAGCATGGTGCTGGACACTACAAGGAGACATGTGGTCCTCTGTAGCTCGATTGGTAGAGCATGGTGCTGGACACTACAAGGAGACATGTGGTCCTCTGTGGCTCGATTGGTAGAGCATGGTGCTGGACACTACAAGGAGACATGTGGTCCTCTGTAGCTCGATTGGTAGAGCATGGTGCTGGACACTACAAGGAGACATGTGGTCCTCTGTAGCTCGATTGGTAGAGCATGGTGCTGGACACTACAAGGAGACATGTGGTCCTCTGTAGCTCGATTGGTAGAGCATGGCGCTGGACACTACAAGGAGACATGTGGTCCTCTGTAGCTCGATTGGTAGAGCATGGTGCTGGACACTACAAGGAGACATGTGGTCCTCTGTAGCTCGATTGGTAGAGCATGGTGCTGGACACTACAAGGAGACATGTGGTCCTCTGTAGCTCGATTGGTAGAGCATGGTGCTGGACACTACAAGGAGACATGTGGTCCTCTGTAGCTCGATTGGTAGAGCATGGTGCTGGACACTACAAGGAGACATGTGGTCCTCTGTAGCTCGATTGGTAGAGCATGGTGCTGGACACTACAAGGAGACATGTGGTCCTCTGTAGCTCGATTGGTAGAGCATGGTGCTGGACACTACAAGGAGACATGTGGTCCTCTGTAGCTCGATTGGTAGAGCATGGTGCTGGACACTACAAGGAGACATGTGGTCCTCTGTAGCTCGATTGGTAGAGCATGGTGCTGGACACTACAAGGAGACATGTGGTCCTCTGTAGCTCGATTGGTAGAGCATGGCGCTGGACACTACAAGGAGACATGTGGTCCTCTGTAGCTCGATTGGTAGAGCATGGTGCTGGACACTACAAGGAGACATGTGGTCCTCTGTAGCTCGATTGGTAGAGCATGGTGCTGGACACTCCAAGGAGACATGTGGTCCTCTGTAGCTCGATTGGTAGAGCATGGTGCTGGACACTACAAGGAGACATGTGGTCCTCTGTAGCTCGATTGGTAGAGCATGGTGCTGGACACTACAAGGAGACATGTGGTCCTCTGTAGCTCGATTGGTAGAGCATGGCGCTGGACACTACAAGGAGTCATGTGGCCCTCTCTAGCTCGATTGGTAGAGCATGGTGCTGGACACTACAAGGAGACATGTGGTCCTCTGTAGCTCGACTGGTAGAGCATGGTGCTGGACACTACAAAGGAGAATTGTGGTCCTCTGTAGCTCAGCTGGTAGAGCATGGTGCTGGACACTACAAGGAGACATGTGGTCCTCTGTAGCTCGATTGGTAGAGCATGGTGCTGGACACTACAAGGAGACATGTGGTCCTCTGTAGCTCGATTGGTAGAGCATGGTGCTGGACACTACAAGGAGACATGTGGTCCTCTGTAGCTCGATTGGTAGAGCATGGTGCTGGACACTACAAGGAGACATGTGGTCCTCTGTAGCTCGATTGGTAGAGCATGGTGCTGGACACTACAAGGAGACATGTGGTCCTCTGTAGCTCGATTGGTAGAGCATGGTGCTGGACACTACAAGGAGACATGTGGTCCTCTGTAGCTCGATTGGTAGAGCATGGTGCTGGACACTACAAGGAGACATGTGGTCCTCTGTAGCTCGATTGGTAGAGCATGGTGCTGGACACTACAAGGAGACATGTGGTCCTCTGTAGCTCGATTGGTAGAGCATGGTGCTGGACACTACAAGGAGACATGTGGTCCTCTGTAGCTCGATTGGTAGAGCATGGTGCTGGACACTACAAGGAGACATGTGGTCCTCTGTAGCTCGATTGGTAGAGCATGGCGCTGGACACTACAAGGAGACATGTGGTCCTCTGTAGCTCGATTGGTAGAGCATGGTGCTGGACACTACAAGGAGACATGTGGTCCTCTGTAGCTCGATTGGCAGAGCATGGTGCTGGACACTACAAGGAGACATGTGGTCCTCTGTAGCTCGATTGGTAGAGCATGGTGCTGGACACTACAAGGAGACATGTGGTCCTCTGTAGCTCGATTGGTAGAGCATGGTGCTGGACACTACAAGGAGACATGTGGTCCTCTGTAGCTCGATTGGTAGAGCATGGTGCTGGACACTACAAGGAGACATGTGGTCCTCTGTAGCTCGATTGGTAGAGCATGGTGCTGGACACTACAAGGAGACATGTGGTCCTCTGTAGCTCGATTGGTAGAGCATGGCGCTGGACACTACAAGGAGACATGTGGTCCTCTGTAGCTCGATTGGTAGAGCATGGTGCTGGACACTACAAGGAGATATGTGGTCCTCTGTAGCTCGATTGGTAGAGCATGGTGCTGGCCACTACAAGGAGACATGTGGTCCTCTGTAGCTCGATTGGTAGAGCATGGTGCTGGACACTACAAGGAGACATGTGGTCCTCTGTAGCTCGATTGGTAGAGCATGGTGCTGGACACTACAAGGAGACATGTGGTCCTCTGTAGCTCGATTGGTAGAGCATGGTGCTGGACACTACAAGGAGACATGTGGTCCTCTGTAGCTCGATTGGTAGAGCATGGCGCTGGACACTACAAGGAGATATGTGGTCCTCTGTAGCTCGATTGGTAGAGCATGGTGCTGGACACTACAAGGAGACATGTGGTCCTCTGTAGCTCGATTGGTAGAGCATGGTGCTGGACACTACAAGGAGACATGTGGTCCTCTGTAGCTCGATTGGTAGAGCATGGTGCTGGACACTACAAGGAGACATGTGGTCCTCTGTAGCTCGATTGGTAGAGCATGGTGCTGGACACTACAAGGAGACATGTGGTCCTCTGTAGCTCGATTGGTAGAGCATGGCGCTGGACACTACAAGGAGACATGTGGTCCTCTGTAGCTCGATTGGTAGAGCATGGCGCTGGACACTACAAGGAGATATGTGGTCCTCTGTAGCTCGATTGGTAGAGCATGGCGCTGGCCACTACAAGGAGACATGTGGTCCTCTGTAGCTCGATTGGTAGAGCATGGTGCTGGACACTACAAAGAGACATGTGGTCCTCTGTAGCTCGATTGGTAGAGCATGGTGCTGGACACTACAAGGAGACATGTGGTCCTCTGTAGCTCGATTGGTAGAGCATGGTGCTGGACACTACAAGGAGACATGTGGTCCTCTGTAGCTCGATTGGTAGAGCATGGCGCTGGACACTACAAGGAGATATGTGGTCCTCTGTAGCTCGATTGGTAGAGCATGGCGCTGGCCACTACAAGGAGACATGTGGTCCTCTGTAGCTCGATTGGTAGAGCATGGTGCTGGACACTACAAGGAGACATGTGGTCCTCTGTAGCTCGATTGGTAGAGCATGGTGCTGGACACTACAAGGAGACATGTGGTCCTCTGTAGCTCGATTGGTAGAGCATGGTGCTGGACACTACAAGGAGACATGTGGTCCTCTGTAGCTCGATTGGTAGAGCATGGTGCTGGACACTACAAGGAGACATGTGGTCCTCTGTAGCTCGATTGGTAGAGCATGGTGCTGGACACTACAAGGAGACATGTGGTCCTCTGTAGCTCGATTGGTAGAGCATGGTGCTGGACACTACAAGGAGACATGTGGTCCTCTGTAGCTCGATTGGTAGAGCATGGTGCTGGACACTACAAGGAGACATGTGGTCCTCTGTAGCTCGATTGGTAGAGCATGGTGCTGGACACTACAAGGAGACATGTGGTCCTCTGTAGCTCGATTGGTAGAGCATGGTGCTGGACACTACAAGGAGACATGTGGTCCTCTGTAGCTCGATTGGTAGATTATGGTGCTGGACACTACAAGGAGACATGTGGTCCTCTGTAGCTCGATTGGTAGAGCATGGTGCTGGACACTACCAGGAGACATGTGGTCCTCTGTAGCTCGATTGGTAGAGCATGGTGCTGGACACTACAAGGAGACATTTGGTCCTCTGTAGCTCGATTGGTAGAGCATGGTGCTGGACACTACAAGGAGACATGTGGTCCTCTGTAGCTCGATTGGTAGAGCATGGCGCTGGACACTACAAGGAGACATGTGGTCCTCTGTAGCTCGATTGGTAGAGCATGGTGCTGGACACTACAAGGAGACATGTGGTCCTCTGTAGCTCGATTGGTAGAGCATGGTGCTGGACACTCCAAGGAGACATGTGGTCCTCTGTAGCTCGATTGGTAGAGCATGGTGCTGGACACTACAAGGAGACATGTGGTCCTCTTTAGCTCGATTGGTAGAGCATGGTGCTGGACACTACAAGGAGACATGTGGTCCTCTGTAGCTCGATTGGTAGAGCATGGCGCTGGACACTACAAGGAGTCATGTGGCCCTCTCTAGCTCGATTGGTAGAGCATGGTGCTGGACACTACAAGGAGACATGTGGTCCTCTGTAGCTCGACTGGTAGAGCATGGTGCTGGACACTACAAGGAGAATTGTGGTCCTCTGTAGCTCAGCTGGTAGAGCATGGTGCTGGACACTACAAGGAGACATGTGGTCCTCTGTAGCTCGATTGGTAGAGCATGGTGCTGGACACTACAAGGAGACATGTGGTCCTCTGTAGCTCGATTGGTAGAGCATGGTGCTGGACACTACAAGGAGACATGTGGTCCTCTGTAGCTCGATTGGTAGAGCATGGTGCTGGACACTACAAGGAGACATGTGGTCCTCTGTAGCTCGATTGGTAGAGCATGGTGCTGGACACTACAAGGAGACATGTGGTCCTCTGTAGCTCGATTGGTAGAGCATGGTGCTGGACACTACAAGGAGACATGTGGTCCTCTGTAGCTCGCTTGGTAGAGCATGGTGCTGGACACTACAAGGAGACATGTGGTCCTCTGTAGCTCGATTGGTAGAGCATGGTGCTGGACACTACAAGGAGACATGTGGTCCTCTGTAGCTCGATTGGTAGAGCATGGTGCTGGACACTACAAGGAGACATGTGGTCCTCTGTAGCTCGATTGGTAGAGCATGGTGCTGGACACTACAAGGAGACATGTGGTCCTCTGTAGCTCGATTGGTAGAGCATGGTGCTGGACACTACAAGGAGACATGTGGTCCTCTGTAGCTCGATTGGTAGAGCATGGTGCTGGACACTACAAGGAGACATGTGGTCCTCTGTAGCTCGATTGGTAGAGCATGGCGCTGGACACTACAAGGAGACATGTGGTCCTCTGTAGCTCGATTGGTAGAGCATGGTGCTGGACACTACAAGGAGACATGTGGTCCTCTGTAGCTCGATTGGTAGAGCATGGTGCTGGACACTACAAGGAGACATGTGGTCCTCTGTAGCTCGATTGGTAGAGCATGGTGCTGGACACTACAAGGAGACATGTGGTCCTCTGTAGCTCGATTGGTAGAGCATGGTGCTGGACACTACAAGGAGACATGTGGTCCTCTGTAGCTCGATTGGTAGAGCATGGTGCTGGACACTACAAGGAGACATGTGGTCCTCTGTAGCTCGATTGGTAGAGCATGGTGCTGGACACTACAAGGAGACATGTGGTCCTCTGTAGCTCGATTGGTAGAGCATGGCGCTGGACACTACAAGGAGACATGTGGTCCTCTGTAGCTCGATTGGTAGAGCATGGTGCTGGACACTACAAGGAGACATGTGGTCCTCTGTAGCTCGATTGGTAGAGCATGGTGCTGGACACTACAAGGAGACATGTGGTCCTCTGTAGCTCGATTGGTAGAGCATGGTGCTGGACACTACAAGGAGACATGTGGTCCTCTGTAGCTCGATTGGTAGAGCATGGTGCTGGACACTACAAGGAGACATGTGGTCCTCTGTAGCTCGATTGGTAGAGCATGGTGCTGGACACTACAAGGAGACATGTGGTCCTCTGTAGCTCGATTGGTAGAGCATGGCGCTGGACACTACAAGGAGACATGTGGTCCTCTGTAGCTCGATTGGTAGAGCATGGCGCTGGACACTACAAGGAGACATGTGGTCCTCTGTAGCTCGATTGGTAGAGCATGGTGCTGGACACTACAAGGAGACATGTGGTCCTCTGTAGCTCGATTGGTAGAGCATGGTGCTGGACACTACAAGGAGACATGTGGTCCTCTGTAGCTCGATTGGTAGAGCATGGTGCTGGACACTACAAGGAGACATGTGGTCCCTCTGTAGCTCGATTGGTAGAGCATGGCGCTGGACACTACAAGGAGACATGTGGTCCTCTGTAGCTCGATTGGTAGAGCATGGCGCTGGACACTACAAGGAGATATGTGGTCCTCTGTAGCTCGATTGGTAGAGCATGGCGCTGGCCACTACAAGGAGACATGTGGTCCTCTGTAGCTCGATTGGTAGAGCATGGTGCTGGACACTACAAGGAGACATGTGGTCCTCTGTAGCTCGATTGGTAGAGCATGGTGCTGGACACTACAAGGAGACATGTGGTCCTCTGTAGCTCGATTGGTAGAGCATGGTGCTGGACACTACAAGGAGACATGTGGTCCTCTGTAGCTCGATTGGTAGAGCATGGCGCTGGACACTACAAGGAGATATGTGGTCCTCTGTAGCTCGATTGGTAGAGCATGGCGCTGGCCACTACAAGGAGACATGTGGTCCTCTGTAGCTCGATTGGTAGAGCATGGTGCTGGACACTACAAGGAGACATGTGGTCCTCTGTAGCTCGATTGGTAGAGCATGGTGCTGGACACTACAAGGAGACATGTGGTCCTCTGTAGCTCGATTGGTAGAGCATGGTGCTGGACACTACAAGGAGACATGTGGTCCTCTGTAGCTCGATTGGTAGAGCATGGTGCTGGACACTACAAGGAGACATGTGGTCCTCTGTAGCTCGATTGGTAGAGCATGGTGCTGGACACTACAAGGAGACATGTGGTCCTCTGTAGCTCGATTGGTAGAGCATGGTGCTGGACACTACAAGGAGACATGTGGTCCTCTGTAGCTCGATTGGTAGAGCATGGTGCTGGACACTACAAGGAGACATGTGGTCCTCTGTAGCTCGATTGGTAGAGCATGGTGCTGGACACTACAAGGAGACATGTGGTCCTCTGTAGCTCGATTGGTAGAGCATGGTGCTGGACACTACAAGGAGACATGTGGTCCTCTGTAGCTCGATTGGTAGAGTATGGTGCTGGACACTACAAGGAGACATGTGGTCCTCTGTAGCTCGATTGGTAGAGCATGGTGCTGGACACTACCAGGAGACATGTGGTCCTCTGTAGCTCGATTGGTAGAGCATGGTGCTGGACACTACAAGGAGACATTTGGTCCTCTGTAGCTCGATTGGTAGAGCATGGTGCTGGACACTACAAGGAGACATGTGGTCCTCTGTAGCTCGATTGGTAGAGCATGGCGCTGGACACTACAAGGAGACATGTGGTCCTCTGTAGCTCGATTGGTAGAGCATGGTGCTGGACACTACAAGGAGACATGTGGTCCTCTGTAGCTCGATTGGTAGAGCATGGCGCTGGACACTCCAAGGAGACATGTGGTCCTCTGTAGCTCGATTGGTAGAGCATGGTGCTGGACACTACAAGGAGACATGTGGTCCTCTGTAGCTCGATTGGTAGAGCATGGTGCTGGACACTCCAAGGAGACATGTGGTCCTCTGTAGCTCGATTGGTAGAGCATGGTGCTGGACACTACAAGGAGTCATGTGGCCCTCTCTAGCTCGATTGGTAGAGCATGGTGCTGGACACTACAAGGAGACATGTGGTCCTCTGTAGCTCGACTGGTAGAGCATGGTGCTGGACACTACAAGGAGAATTGTGGTCCTCTGTAGCTCAGCTGGTAGAGCATGGTGCTGGACACTACAAGGAGACATGTGGTCCTCTGTAGCTCGATTGGTAGAGCATGGTGCTGGACACTACAAGGAGACATGTGGTCCTCTGTAGCTCGATTGGTAGAGCATGGTGCTGGACACTACAAGGAGACATGTGGTCCTCTGTAGCTCGATTGGTAGAGCATGGTGCTGGACACTACAAGGAGACATGTGGTCCTCTGTAGCTCGATTGGTAGAGCATGGTGCTGGACACTACAAGGAGACATGTGGTCCTCTGTAGCTCGATTGGTAGAGCATGGTGCTGGACACTACAAGGAGACATGTGGTCCTCTGTAGCTCGATTGGTAGAGCATGGTGCTGGACACTACAAGGAGACATGTGGTCCTCTGTAGCTCGATTGGTAGAGCATGGTGCTGGACACTACAAGGAGACATGTGGTCCTCTGTAGCTCGATTGGTAGAGCATGGTGCTGGACACTACAAGGAGACATGTGGTCCTCTGTAGCTCGATTGGTAGAGCATGGTGCTGGACACTACAAGGAGACATGTGGTCCTCTGTAGCTCGATTGGTAGAGCATGGTGCTTGTAACGCCAGGGTAGTGGGTTGTAAAAATTTATGCACACATGACTGTAAAACGCTTTGGATAAAAGCGTCTGCTAAATGGCATATTATTATTATTATTATTATTACATAGGCTAGCTAAACAATTTATAAAGAAAACTAAATTAGCATACCTTCAGTTGGTCCGACTGGGCCCCCTCTCGCTTATGGCTATAACAACTCTTATAAAAATATCTGAATTGAGCCAAACAACGGCGGGACAGGCGCAGAATCGTTTCCTTCTAGGGGTCATGGTGTATTCATGATGCTGGGTCGTGTAGCGGAGAGCATGCCGATGCGGTGCGCTTGGTCCACTTTCAGGCCTTGGGGGAAATTGTCAATCCCTAACAGTTTTGGTATGAGTTCTGTTACTAACTGTGTTGGTCTGCCCTTCTCAATTTTTTTCTTCCAAGCCTGTGATTTTGCTATTGTAACGCCTTGAACATCCCTCAAGGTCAATTAGCTTGAGTTTCATAGCTCTTCATACTGTTCCTTGAGGGTGGTGATGCGTGTCTCGTGGTCACCTGCGTTTCCTTCCAGGTCGATAATGCGGATTGTGTGGACAGCCAGGGAGGTTTGCACTGATTGTAAGGATCGAGAGTTCATGTCCTATTCCATTTTCTTGATAGCTGCTAACATGATAGTCGGTGAAGGCTCCGCGTCAGGGTTAGCCATGCTAGCCATTACCGCCAGGCTAATGCAAGTATCGCCATCCTCATCTTGTGCTGTGGTGGGTTCAGACACGACGGTAGGGACTTTTCCGTCTTTCTTGCCGGTTGTTTATGGATTAATTAGTTTCCCCTTGGCCGTGTTTCTCATAGGGTTGCTCATTGTAGCAGTGTCGTCGGGCAAAAGTAGAATTTAAATCAAATTTAAGCAAGGCTGAGGAGAAGGAGCATCTACTCACTAGCCTTGAATTAATTAAGAAAAGCGATGCCTTGAATGAAGGAATAGGGATATCTTCAATGAAATAGCAAAGGGGGATGCCTTGGCCCCCCGGTTCACAAATGATATTCCCGTCATGCCCCATATGGTGCCTTCAGAAAGTATTCACACCGCTTGACTTTTTCCACATTTTGTTGTGTTACAGCCTGAATTTTGACATTTTTTTTTATCACTGGCCTACACACAATACCCCATAATGTCAAAGTGGAATTATGTTTATGCATTTTTTACAAATTAATTAAAATTGAAAAGCTAAAATGTCTCGTGTCAAATAAGTATTCAACCCTTTTGTTATGGCAAGCCACATAATAAATTGGATGGACTCACTGTGTGGTTTAACCTCTTTGGGATTGGTGTCCCGTATACAGGACGGTTGAGCTAACGTGCGCTAATGTGATTAGCATGACTGTTGTAAGTAACAGCAAACTTTCCAGGACATAGACATGTCTTTTATGGACAGAAAGCTTAAACTCTTGTTAATCGAACTGCAGTGTCCAATCTACAGTAGCTATTACAGTGAAAAAATACCATGCTATTGTTTGAGGAGAGTGCACAACCACAAAAAAAAACATATCACGACAACTGGTTTGATACATTCACCTCTGAAGGTAAATAATGTACTGACATTCAGTAATCTTGCTCTGATTTGCCATCCTGAGGGTGCCATAGATAAAATGTAGCATAGTTTTGTTTGATAAAATCCATTTTTATATTCAAATGTATGAACTGGGTTCTACAGGTTGAACCCCTGCTGTCTCTGGCTCCACACACACCCCGCCCGGCCATCTAGATGTGTTAAAGTTAGTGTATAAGCTAATGATCCATCATGTATGACATTCCTGGGAGTGTGTAAACTTACATTTTGTATTACCATATCATTTTTTATGTTCTCTATAGTTATGTACTTGAAAATGTATTAATTGACCAATTCGGCACATTTGGGCAGACTTGATAAAAAATTGTCCAGTATTGCAATGCTTCACTGGATCAATCTGAAACTTTGCACACACACTGCTGCCATCTAGTGGCCAGAATCTAAATTGCGCCTAAACTTCAATATTATATTGTGGCCTTTCTCTTGCATTTCAAAGATAATGGAACATATTTTTGGTTATAGAAAACTCATGTTTTGTTGTTTGTATTGTCTTTTACCAGATCTAAGGTGTTATATTATCCTACATTAATTTCAAATTTCCACAAACTTCAAAGTGTGTCCTTTCAAATAGTATTAAGAATATGCCTATCCTTGCTTCAGGTCCTGAGCTACAGGCAGTTAGATTTGGGTATGTCATTTTAGGCGAAAATTTAAAAAAACATCCGATCCTTAAGAGGATAATAGTGTTTAACATGATTTTTGAATGACTACCTCATCTCTGTACCCCACACATACAATTATATGTGGTTCCTCAGTTGAGCAGTGAATTTCAAACACAGATTCAACCACAAAAACCAGGGAGCTTTTCCAATGCCTCGCAAAGAAGGGCACCTATTGGTAGATGGGTCAAAATAAAAAAGCAAACATTCAATATCCCTTTTAGCAGGTTATTAATTACACTTTGAATGGTGTATCAATACTCCCAGTCACAACAAAGATACAGGCGTCCTTCCTAACTCAGTTGCCGGAGAGGAAGGAAACCTCTCAGGAATTTCACCATGAGGCCAATGGTGACTTTAAAACAGTTAGAATGTAATGGCTGTGGAAGGAGAAAGTGCGGATGGATCAACAACATTGTAGTTACTGCACAATACTAACCTAATTGACAGAGTGAAAAGTACATAATAAAATATTCCAAAACATGCATCCTGTTTGCAACAAGGCACTAAAGTAATACTGCAAAAAATGTGGCAAAGCAATTCACTTTTTGTCCTGAATGCAAAGTGTTATGTTTTGGGGCAAATCCAATACATCACATTACTGAGTACCACTCTCCATATTTTCAAGCATGGTGGTGGCTGCATCATGTTATGGGTATGCTTGTCATCGTTAAAGGACTGTGAAGTTTTTCAGGATAAAAAAATTAACAGTATAGAGCTAAGCACAGGCAAACAGATGAATTCACCTTTCAGCAGGACAATAACATAAGGCCAACTCTTCACTGGAGTTGCTTACCAAGAAGACAATGAATGTTCCTGAGTGGCCGAGTTACAGTTTTGAATCAATTCTACTTGAAAATCTATTGAAAGACCTGAAAATGGTTGTCTAGCAATGATCAACCACCAATTTGACAGAGCTTGAAAAATATTGAAAAGAATAACGGGCAAATGTTGCACAATCCAGGTGTGGATCTTAGTCTTAGAGACTTACCCAGAAAATATTCACAGTCTGTAAATGCTGACAAAAATGCTTCTACAAAGTATTGACTCAGGGGTGTGAATACTTATGTAAAATGTCTAAAAACATGTTTTCACTGTGTAGATGGCTGAAAATATATAAATATTTTTTTTATCAATTTTGAATTCAGGATGTAACACAGCAAGATGTGGATTAAGTCTAAGGGGTATGAATACTTTCTGAAGGCAATATATAGGGGGCCATTCACAGCCAACAATCGTCTATCAAAGATATAGATACGCATAGATAAAAATGTAAATGTCCGAGGTGAAGTGATGTTTCCTACTGTATGTGCAAGGCGTCATTAAGAGTATAAAATGTGTTTTGTGAAAGTATTCACCCCCCTTGGCATTTTTCCTATTTTGTTGCCTTACAACCTGGAATTAAAATAGATTTTTTTTTGGGGGGGTTGTATCATTTGATTTACACAACATGCAAAATGTTCTTGTGAAACAAACAAGAAATAAGACAAAAACAAAAATGAAAACTTGAGCATGCATAACTATTCACCCCCCCCTCCCCAAAGTCAATACTTTGTAAAGCCACCTTTTGCAGCAATTACAGCTGCAAGTCTCTTGGGATATGTCTCTATAAGCTTGGCACATCTTGGCCACTGGGATTTTTGTCCATTCTTCAAGTCAAAACTGCTCCAGCTCCTTCAAGTTGGATGGGTTCCGCTGGTGTACAGCAATCTTTAAGTCATACCACAGATTCTCAATTGGATTGAGGTCTGGGCTTTGACTAGGCCATTCCAAGACATTTAAATGTTTCCCCTTAAACCACTCGAGTGTTGATTTAGCAGTATGCTTAGGGTCATTGTCCTGCTGGAAGGTGAACCTCCGTCCCAATCTCAAATCTCTGGAAGACTGAAACAGGTTTCCCTCAAGAATTTCCCTGTATTTAGCGCAATCCATCATTCCTTCAATTCTGACCAGTTTCCCAGTCCCTGCCGATGAAAAACATCCCCACAGCATGATGCTGCCACCACCATGCTTCACTGTGGGGATGGTGTTCTCGGGGTGATGAGAGGTGTTGAGTTTGCGCCAGACACAGCATTTTCCTTGATGGCCAAAAAGCTCAATTTTAGTCTCATCTGACCAGAGTACCTTCTTCCATATGTTTGTGGAGTCTCCCACATGCCTTTTGGCGTACACCAAACGTGTTTGCTTATTTTTTTCTTTAAGCAATGGCTTTTTTCTGGACACTCTTCCGTAAAGCCTAGCTCTGTGGAGTGTACGGCTTAAAGTGGTCCTATGGACAGATACTCCAATCTCCGCTGTGGAGCTTTGTAGCTCATTCAGGGTTATCTTTGGTCTCTTTGTTGCCTCTCTGATTAATGCCCTCCTTGCCTGGTCTGTGAGTTTTGGTGGGCGGCCCTCTCTTGGCAGGTTTGTTGTGTTGCCATATTCTTTCCATTTTTTAATAATGGATTTAATGGTGCTCCGTGGGATGTTCAAAGTTTCAGATATTTTTCTATAACCCAACACTGATCTGTACTTCTTTTCTATAACCCAACCCTGACCTGTTTGGAGAGCTCCTTGATCTTCATGGTGACACTTGCGTGGTGGTGCCCCTTGCTTAGTGGTGTTGCAGACTCTGGGGCCTTTCAGAACAGGTGTATATATACTGAGATCATGTGACAGATCATGTGACACTTAGATTGCACACAGGTGGACTTTATTACACTAATTATGTGGCTTCTGAAGGTAATTGGTTGCTCCAGAACTTATTTAGGGGCTTCATAGCAAAGGGGGTGAATACATATGCACGCACCACTTTTCCGTTATTTTTTATTTTTTGAATTTGTTGAAACAAGTTATTTTTTTCATTTCACTTCACCAATTTGGACTATTTTGTGTATGTCCATTACAGGAAATCCAAATAAAAATCATAATTCTCTCTCTCTCTCTCTCTCTCTCTCTCTCTCTCTCTCTCTCTCTCTCTCTCTCTCTCTCTCTCTCTCTATTCTCTCTCTCTCTCTGTCTCTCTCTCTCTCTCTCTCTCTCTCTCTCTCTCTCTCTCTTTCATTCTGTCTCTCTCTCTGTCTCTCTCTCTGTATCTCTCTCCCTCTTTCTTTCATTCTCTCTCTCTCTCTGTCTCTCTCTCTCCCTCCCTCTCCCCCCCTCTCTCTCTCTCTCTCTCGATCTCTCTTTCATTCTCTCTCTCTCTCTGTCTCTCTCTCCCTTCATCTCCCCCCTCTCTCTCTCTCTCTCGCTCTCTCTTTCATTTTCTCTCTCTCTCTCTCTCTCTCTCTCTCTCTGTCTCTCTCTCTCCCTCCCTCTCCCCCTCTCTCTCTCTCTCTCTCTCTCGCTCTCTCTTTCTCTCTCTCTCTCTCTCTCTCTCTCTCTCTCTCTCTCTCTCTCTCTCTCTCTCTCTCTCTCTCTCTCTCTCTCTCTCTCTCTCCTTCCGGCCTCCTTCCTTCCCTCCCTCCCTCCCTCCCTCCCTCCCTCCCTCCCTCCCTCCCTCTATTCTCGGCCATGTGGTGGCTAACCTGCTTATAGCCTCTTTGAGGCTATTCGTTTTCTGTCAAAGAGTAATTACAATGTCTTCTCTGTGTGTGTCATTTTTCACCAGGCTTTAGCATTAAGGAGCGAGGAGAAGCAGCAGCGGCCTTGACTACCTCGTCTGTTCCACAGCCCGTTACCGTGGCCACACAGTGCCGCTCAGCATAGCAACCCTATCACCCCTAATGAGCAAGTGTGTTAGGGGGGCTTTCAGCGGGAAGGAAGGAGCGTACGACCAGAACAGACCATCACAAAGCTGCATCACGAATTACAGAGGGAGAGGAGAGGTGAAATACTGTTGTCATGCTCTGCTGCTGCATTTGCTGTTGTTGTTGTAAATCCTCCAGTCAAGGCTAACCTGTTTACTTCATGTATAGTGCTCCTTTTGTATGAATCACTCATAGAGCGTACAGTCTATAGAAACCTATAAACTAAACGTGGTAGACAATTGTGGATGCAGTGTACGTGTTATAATTAAGCAATACGGCCCGAGGGGATGTGGTATATGGCCAATATACCACGGCTAAGGGCTGTTCTTAAGCACGACACAACGCGGAGTGCCTGGACACAACCCTTAGCCGTGGTATATTGGCCATATATCACAAACCCCAGAGGTTCCTTATTGCTATTATAAACTGGTTACCAACGTAATTAGAGCAGTAAAAATAAATGTTTTGTTATACCCGTGGTATACCACGGCTGTCAGCCAATCAGCATTCAGGGCTCGAACCACCCAGTTTATAATCAACAGTGGAAAACAACTAGTACATGTAGTTCACCTCTGGAGTCCATAGTGTCTCACCACATGCTGTGAGGAGTAGAACATCTAGCTTATATAGAACATTTAGGTTTGCGTCACAAACGGCACCCTATTCCCTATATAGTGCACTACTCTATAAGGAATAGGAGGTCATTTGGGACGCAGCCATGGAGACTGAGTGAAGTATGTATGTAACCAGGTCAAAGGCCTCTCTCTGAGAAGCACATTTCATTTCGTGTCTCAGCTCCCCTCATTTTCTCACCAAAAACCAACTATTCCCCCTCCATTCCCAGCCCTAACCAACTATTCCCCCTCCATTCCCAGCCCTAACCAACTATTCCCCCTCCATTCCCAGCCCTAACCCCCTGCCTCACAGTAGCCATGCACAACTAGGACCATCTGTAGCCTTCTAGCCTAATGACTATGGCCCTGCTAGCCTGCTAGCCTAATGACTATGGCCCTGCTAGCCTGCTAGCCTAATGACTATGGACCTGCTAGCCTGCTAGCCTAATGACTATGGACCTGCTAGCCTGCTAGCCTAATGACTATGGACCTGCTAGCCTGCTAGCCTAATGACTATGGCCCTGCTAGCCTGCTAGCCTAATGACTATGGCCCTGCTAGCCTGCTAGCCTAATGATTACAGCCCTGCTAGCCTGCTAGCCTAATGATTAGGGCTCTGGGTCGGTAGCCTGGTAGCCTAATGATTAGGGCCCTGGTAGCCTGCTAGTCTAATGATTACAGCCCTGGTAGCCTGCTAGCCTAATGACTATGGCCCTGCTAGCCTGCTAGCCTAATGATTACAGCCCTGCTAGCCTGCTAGCCTAATGATTAGGGCTCTGGGTCGGTAGCCTGGTAGCCTAATGATTAGGGCCCTGGTAGCCTGCTAGCCTAATGATTACAGACCTGGTAGCCTGCTAGCCTAATGACTACGGCACTGCTAGCCTGGTAGCCTAATGATTAGGGCCCTGGTAGCCTGCTAGCCTAATGATTACAGACCTGGTAGCCTGCTAGCCTAATGATTAGGGCCCTGGTAGCCTGCTAGCCTAATGATTACAGACCTGCTAGCCTGGTAGCCTAATGATTAGGGCCCTGGTAGCCTGCTAGCCTAATGATTACAGCCCTGGTAGCCTGCTAGCCTAATGATTAGGGCCCTGCTAGCCTGCTAGCCTAATGATTAGGGCTCTGGGTCGGTAGCCTGGTAGCCTAATGATTATAGCCCTGGTAGCCTGCTAGCCTAATGATTAGTGCCCTGGTCGGTAGCCTGCAAGCCTAATGATCACAGCCCTGGGTCGGTAGCCTGCTAGCCTAATGATTACAGCCCTGGTAGCCTGCTAGCCTAATGATTACAGCCCTGGTAGCCTGCTAGCCTAATGATTACAGCCCTGGTAGCCTGGTAGCCTAACGATTAGGGCCCTAGATCGGTAGAGGCCCCAGCGGAAGAGAGGGTATGCTTTGAAGTGGTCTCTTCTCTTTGACTTTGGTGGGCCAGATTAGCATCCAAGATGGAGGATACAGCTCCTCAGGGGGGTTGGAGCAGCTTTGTAATCTCAAATGAGGAATAAAAAGAGGCTCTGTGTATAATCCTCTTATCTTTAATACATCTGGCTCCCTCTGTCCTCTCTGTCTTGTTCTCAGTATTCCTCTCCTCTCCCCTCTGTAGTCCGTGATGATGTTTCTGCTCTGCTCTGCGATGGTCTGGTCCTTTCCTCTCAGTCTTCTCTCCTCTCCTCTCTCGGTCTCCCTCTCCTCCACTTCTCTCTTCCCCTACCCTCCCCTTCCCCCTTGTTGTCTCTGATTGGGAACCATACTCAGGCAGCCGTTTGTGCACTTGTCATTTGTGGGATCTTGTTCCGTGTAGGTTTGTGTATGTTACCGAGGACTTCACGTATCGTTTTGTTGTTTTTGTTCGTGTGAGGGGGGGAGGAGGATTCAGCAGGGAAGAGAAGGTGGCAAAGAGCTTCCTAGGGTTAGAGGCAGATGCTTGGAATTTAGAGTGGTAGAAAGTGGCCTTAGCAGCAGAAACAGATGAAGAAAATGTAGAGAGGAGGGAGTGAAAATATGCCAGGTCCGCAGGGAGTCTAGTTTTCCTCCATTTCCGCTCGGCTGCCCAGAGCCCTGTTCTGTGAGCTCGCAATGAGTCGTCAAGCCACGGAGCTGGAGGGGAGGACCGAGCCGGCCGGGAGGATAGGGGACATAGAGAGTCAAAAGATGCAGAAAGGGAGGAGAGGAGGGTTGAGGAGGCAGAATCAGGAGATTGGAGGGAGAAGGATTGAGCAGAGGGAAGAGATGATAGGATGGAAGAGGAGAGAGTAGCGGGAGAGAGAGAGCGAAGGTTGCAACGGCGCATTACCATCTGAGTAGGGGCAGAGTGAGTAGTGTTGGAGGAGAGCGAGAGAGAAAAGGATACAAAGTAGTGGTCGTATCCAAGTCGTATCCAAGTCTTTACTGTGTTGTGGTGTGAACAAATTGCACATCTGCTTTCACTGGACATCATCATAGGTTTTTAAAAACGATCAGAAATAAACAGCACGACTATGGAGGAGAAAGTGGTGGTCTCTGACCCGTCAGACAGAAACAGACAGTGAGTGGCTTGCAATATAAAGACGGCAGACAGGCAGGCAGGCAGACAGGCAGACAGGCAGACAGGCATCGAGGCATTCAGTTACTGTTTAATTGAACATTAGAATGGGCAAGACGAGTGACCTAAGCGACTTGGAGTGTGGTGTGAACATCGGTACCAGTGTGCCGGTTCCAGTAAGCCTCCTGGGCTTTTCATGCACGACAATGTCTAGGGTTTACCAAGAATGGTGCGACAAACAAAAAACATCCAGTCAGCGGCAGTCCTGTGGGTGAAAACAGCTTGTTGATGAGAGGTTGAAGGAGAACGATAGGAATGGTGCAAACTAACAGGCGGGCCACAAACAGGCAAATAAAGGCGCAGTACAATAGTGGTGTGCAGAACGTCATCTCGGAACACACAACTCGTCGGTCCTTGTTACGGATGGGCTATTGCAGCAGACAACCACAACGGGTTCCACTCCTATCAGCTAAAAACAAGAAGAAGCGGCTCCAGTGGGCATGCGATCACCAACACTGGAAAAACATTGCCTTGGTCCGACGAATCCTGGTTCCTGTTTCGTCATGCTGATGGCAGAGTCAGGATTTGGCGTAAGCAGCATGAGTCCATGGCCCCATCCTGCCTGGTGGTGGTGGTGGGGTAATGGTGTGGGGAATGTTTTCCTGGCACACGTTAGGTCCCTTGAGACCAATTGAGCAACGTTTCCATGCCACGAAGAATTCAGGCTGTTCTGGAGACAAATGGGCGTCCGACCCAGTACTAGATGGGTGTACCTAATAAACTGGCCACTGAGTGCATATGATTCTGACCCAGTAGAACATGATGAAATCACAAAGGGGAGATTAGAGGCTATCTGCTGTCTGGGTTCAAGGTTGAAATCAACACGTCATGGGTCATACTCTCCAGTCTAGTGTACTCTTTTAGCTGTGGATCTGCTGTGTTTATGTAAATCAAATCAAATCAAGCTTTATTTACATAGCACATTTCAGACATGAATGCAACACAATGCACTTCACAGGAAAAAACAAAAACAATGAATATAAAAACTGAAATCTTTACTACACAAGAAACATAAAAGGATAAAAACAACAAAAGAATAACAATTTAAAACTGAAAGACTAAAAAAGCACCGTAAGGAAAAGCAAGGCTAAAAACGAGTGTTTTAAGATCGCTTTTAAATATGTCCACAGTTTCGGCCCCCCTCAGGTTCTGTGGCAGGCTATTCCAGAGGCTGGAGGCATAGTAACTAAAAGCTGCATCTCCATACCTCTAGGGCCTAGGCTTTGGGATAGTTAAAAGGCCAGTGCCAGAGGACCTGAGGGACCTACTGGGTACATAACTAAAAATCATGTCTGACATGTGTTGGGGTGGCACAATCGTAGATTGATTTAAAAACCAATAGAAGAATCTTTAAATGTTTTATAAAACTCACAGGCAGCCAGTGCAGAACCCTTAAAACCGGTGTAATGTGTGCTCTCCGTCTGGTCTTGGTCAGTACCCGTGCTGCAGCATTCTGTATGTTTTGCCGTTGACCAATGGCTTTCTTGGGTAGACCAGACAGGAGAGCATTACAGTAGTCAAGCCTGCTTGTAATAAAAGGATGGATGAGTCTCTCTGTATGAGCCTGAGAGAGAAACGGCTGCACCGTGGCAAAGTTCCTCAGGTCACATTCCTAATGTGTGATTCGAAATTGAGTTCAGAATCTAAAATAACACCTCGGTTTTTTTACCTGGTGTTTTATCTTTACTGCCTGTGAATTAAAATGTGCAGCCAGATTCTCTCTCTGTGCTTTGGCTCCAACAATAAGTACAGATGCTTGAGAAAGTATTCACCCCCCTTGGCATTATTCCTATTTTGTTCCTTGCAACATGGAATTAAAATTGATTTGGGGGGGTTGTATAATTTGATTCACAAATGCCTACCATTTTGAAGATACAAAATATTTGTTATTGTGAAACAAACAAGAAATAAGACAGAAAAACAGAAAACTTGAGCGTGCATAACTATCAATACTTTGTAGAGCCACCTTTTGCAGCAATTACAGCTGCAAGTCTCTTGGGGTACGTCTCTATAAGCTTGGCACATCTAGCCACTGGGATTGTTGCACAATTTTCAAGGCAAAACTGCTCCAGCTCCTTCAAGTTTGATGGGTTCCGCTGGTGTACAGCAATCTTTAAGTCATACCACAGATTCTCAATTGGATTGATGTCTGGGCTTTGACTAGGCCATTCCAAGACATTTAAATGTTTCCCTTTAAACCACTCAAGTGTTGCTTTAGCAGTATGCTTAGGGTCATTGCCCTGCTGGAAGGTGAACCACTGTCCCAGTCTCAAATCTCTGGAAGACTGAAACAGGTTTCCCTCAAGAATTTCCCTGTATTTAGCGCAATCCATCATTCCTTCAATTCTGACCAGTTTCCCAGTCCCTGCCGATGAAAAACATCCCCACAGCATGATGCTGCCACCACCATGCATCACTGTGGGGATGGTGTTCTCGGGGTGATGAGAGGTGTTGGGTTTGCGCCAGACACAGCGTTTCCTTGATGACCAAAAAGCTCAATTTTAGTCTAATCTGACCAGAGTACCTTCTTCCATATGTTTGGGGAGTCTCCCACATGCCTTTTGGCGAACAGCAAACCTGTTTGCTTATTTTTTTTCTTTAAGCAATGGCTTTTTTCTGGCCACTCTTCCGTAAAGCCCAGCTCTGTGGAGTGTACGGCTTAAAGTTGTTCTATGGACAGATACTCCAATCTCCGCTGTGGAGCTTTGCAGCTCCTTCAGGGTTATCTTTGGTCTCTTTGTTGCCTCTCTGATTAATGCCCTACTTGCCTGGATTTTCGGCGTTTATAAATTATAAGAAATACTAATAATATTCCACCCATGAGGCCACTAGGTCATTTGACTGCAGGAAAGGGATACCTAGCCTCTCAAAGCACTTAATGACGGCAGAAGTGAGTCCTAAATAAATGATTGAATAACACTCCAGACAGCTGGTTTGATGGAATAACACTCCAGAAAGCTGGTTTGATTGAATAACACTCCAGAAAGCTGGTTTGATTGAATAACACTCCAGAGAGCTGGTTTGATTGAATAACACTCCAGACAGCTGGTTTGCACACACTCTGAGGACAGAGATGTTCTGATAGAGTATGAAAAGCTGTAGTCGGGGGGTGGCGGCTTCAATAAGAGCAGCACTACAGTCTGAAGACAGCCATGTTTCAGTGATAGAGTATGAAAAGCTGTAGTCTGGG
The DNA here is from genome assembly GCF_020615455.1 of Coregonus clupeaformis. Classification (NCBI taxonomy): domain Eukaryota; kingdom Metazoa; phylum Chordata; class Actinopteri; order Salmoniformes; family Salmonidae; genus Coregonus; species Coregonus clupeaformis. Next base: position 51,161 of record NW_025535758.1, on the reverse strand, counting down.
GGGAGGCTTCAATAAGAGAGGCACTACAGTCTGAAGACAGCCATGTTTCAGTGATAGAGTATGAAAAGCTGTAGTCTGGGGGGGGCTTCAATAAGAGCAGCACTACAGTCTGAAGACAGCCATGTTTCAGTGATAGAGTATGAAAAGCTGTAGTCTGGGGGGGGGGCTTCAATAAGAGCAGCACTACAGTCTGAAGACAGCCATGTTTCAGTGATAGAGTATGAAAAGCTGTAGTCTGGGGGGGAGGCTTCAATAAGAGAGGCACTACAGTCTGAAGACAGCCATGTTTCAGTGATAGAGTATGAAAAGCTGTAGTCTGGGGGGAGGCTTCAATGAGAGGCACTACAGTCTGAAGACAGCCATGTTTCAGTGAGAAACATGCAATCAACTTTGCGCTCAGTAATCAATCAATCAATTTTATTTTATATAGCCCTTCTTACATCAGCTAATATCTCGAAGTGCTGTACAGAAACCCAGCCTAAAACCCCAAACAGCTAGTAATGCAGGTGTAGAAGCACGGTGGCTAGGAAAAACTCCCTAGAAAGGCGAAAGCCTAGGAAGAAACCTAGAGAGGAACCAGGCTATGAGGGGTGGCCAGTCCTCTTCTGGCTGTGCCGGGTGGAGATTATAACAGAACCATGCCAAGATGTTCAAAAATGTTCATAAGTGACAAGCATGGTCAAATAATAATCAGGAATAAATCTCAGTTGGCTTTTCATAGCCGATCATTAAGAGTTGAAAACAGCAGGTCTGGGACAGGTAGGGGTTCCATAACCGCAGGCAGAACAGTTGAAACTGGAATAGCAGCAAGGCCAGGCGGACTGGGGACAGCAAGGAGTCACCACGGCCGGTAGTCCCGACGTATGGTCCTAGGGCTCAGGTCTCTCAGTTGGCTTTTCATAGCCGATCATTAAAGAGTTGAAAACAGCAGGTCTGGGACAGGTAGGGGTTTCGTAGCCGCAGGCAGAACAGTTGAAACTGGAATAGCAGCAAGGCCAGGCGGACTGGGGACAGCAAGGTGTCATCATGCCCGGTAGTCCTGACGTATGGTCCTAGGGCTCAGGTTCTCAGAGAGAAAGAGAGAACGAGAGAATTAGAGAGAGCATACTTAAATTCACACAGGACACTGGATAAGACAGGAGAAGTACTCCAGGTATAACCAACTAACCCCAGCCCCCGACACATAAACTACTGCAGCATAAATACTGGAGGCTGAGACAGGAGCGGTCCGGAGACACTGTGGCCCCATCCGAAGAAACCCCCGGACAGGGCCAAACAGGAAGGATATAACCCCACCCACTCCGCCAAAGCACAGCCCCCGCACCACTAGAGGGATATCCCCAACCACCAACTTACAATCCTGAGACAAGGCCGAGTATAGCCCACAGAGGTCTCCACCACAGCACAAACCAAGGGGGGCGCCAACCCAGACAGGAAGATCACGTCAGTAACTCAACCCACTCAAGTGACGCACCCCTCCCAGGGACGGCATGAAAGAGCACCAGCAAGCCAGTGACTCAGCCCCTGCAACAGGGTTAGAGGCAGAGAACCCCAGTGGAGAGGGGAACCGGCCCGGCAGAGACAGCAAGGGCTGTTCGTTGCTCCAGCCTTTCCGTTCACCTTCACACTCCTGGGCCAGACTACACTCAATCATATGACCTACTGAAGAGATAAGTCTTCAGTAAAGACTTAAAGGTTGAGACCGAGTCTGCGTCTCTCACATGGGTAGGCAGACTGTTCCATAAAAATGGAGATCTATAGGAGAAAGCCCTGCCTCCCGCTGTTTGCTTAGAAATTCTAGGGACAATTAGGAGGCCTGCGTCTTGTGACCGTAGCGTACGTATTGGTATGTACGGCAGGACCAACTCGGAAAGATAGGTAGGAGCAAGCCCATGTAACGCTTTATAGGTTAACAGTAAAACCTTGAAATCAGCCCTTGCCTTAACAGGAAGCCAGTGTAGGGAAGCTAGCACTGGAGTAATATGATCAAATTTCTTGGTTCTAGTCAGGATTCTAGCAGCCGTATTTAGCACTAACTGAAGTTTATTTAGTGCTTTATCCGGGTAGCTGGAAAATAGAGCATTGCAGTAGTCTAACCTAGAAGTAACAAATGCATGGATTAATTTTTCTGCATCATTTTTGGACAGAAAATTTCTGATTTTTGCAATGTTACGTAGATGGAAAAAAGCTGTCCTTGAAACAGTCTTGATATGTTCGTCAAAAGAGAGATCAGGGTCAAGAGTAACACCGAGGTCCTTCACAGTTTTATTTGAGACGACTTTACAACCATCTAGATGAATTGTCAGATTTAACAGAAGATCTCTTTGTTTCTTGGGACCTAGAACAAGCATCTCTGTTTTGTCCGAGTTTAAAAGTAAAAAGTTTTCAGCCATCCACTTCCTTATGTCTGAAACACAGGCTTCTAGCGAGGGCAATTTTGGGGCTTCACCATGTTTCATTGAAATGTACAGCTGTGTGTCATCCGCATAGCAGTGAAAGTTAACATTATGTTTTCGAATAACATCCCCAAGAGGTAAAATATATAGTGAAAACAATAGTGGTCCTAAAACGGAACCTTGAGGAACACCGAAATGTACAGTTGATTTGTCGGAGGACAGACCATTCACAGAGACAAACTGATATCTTTCCGACAGGTAGGATCTAAACCAGGCCAGAACTTGTCCGTGTAGACCAATTTGGGTTTCCAGTCTCTCCAAAAGAATGTGGTGATCGATGGTGTCAAAGGCAGCACTAAGGTCTAGTAGCACGAGGACAGATGCAGAGCCTCGGTCTGACGCCATTAAAAGGTCATTTACCACCTTCACAAGTGCAGTCTCAGTGCTATGATGGGGTCTAAAACCAGACTGAAGCATTTCGTATACATTGTTTGTCTTCAGAAAGGCAGTGAGTTGCTGCGCAACAGCTTTTTCTAAAATTTTTGAGAGGAATGGAAGATTCGATATAGGCCGATAGTTTTTATATTTTCCGGGTCAAGGTTTGGCTTTTTTCAAGAGAGGCTTTATCACTGCCACTTTTAGTGAGTTTGGTACACATCCGGTGGATAGAGAGCTGTTTATTATGTTCAACATAGGAGGGCCAAGCACAGGAAGCAGCTCCTTCAGCAGTTTAGTAGGAATAGGATCCAGTATGCAGCTTGAAGGTTTAGAGGCCATGATTATTTTCATCATTGTGTCAAGAGATATAGTACTAAAACACTTAAGTGTCTCTCCCGATCCCAGGCCCTCGCAGATCAGCAGATCCAGGACAGCTAAGCCCTGGAGGAATACGCAGATTCAAAGAGGAGTCCGTAATTTGCTTTCTAATGGTCATGATCTTTTCCTCAAAGAAGTTCATGAATTTATCACTGCTGAAGTGAAAGCCATCCTCTCTTGGGGAATGCTGCTTTTTAGTTAGCTTTGCAACAGTATCAAAAATAAATTTTGGATTGTTCTTATTTTCCTCAATTAAGTTGGAAAAGTAGGATGATCGAGCAGCAGTGAGGGCTCTTCGGTACTGCACGGTACTGTCTTTCCAAGCTAGTCGGAATGAAGCAGAAAGGTTTTACTAGTGATTGCTGTAACATTTAAAAGCACCATATTCAATGAGTGTGTGTCACTCTGCCCCTGGGGCATCTGCCTCGAGGTAACCAGATTATTAACATTACAACCACATTTTCTGTCAGTCTCCAATCTATCAGAATGGTAGGAGATAACAGTTTGTATAAACTCACTAGAAGGCGGAGTTAAAGGAACATAAATGAGGTTACTCACAATAACCATAGTGCCATTTCTACAGGAGTTGACATGGTTTCCAAGTCCTCTGTTGCTTATTCTGACAGGGAGAACTGGAGCGCTACCAGACCCTGTCTGCCGCTTCCTACAGACCCCCCTCAGCCCCGAGCTGTGCCCTGGACACCATATGTGAACTGATTGCCCCCCATCTATCCTCAGAGTTCGTACTGCTTGGTGACCTAAACTGGGATATGCTTAACACCCCGGCCAACCTACAATCTAAACTAGATGCCCTCAATCTCACACAAATTATCAACGAACCTACCAGGTACAACCCAAAATCTGTAAACATGGGCACCCTCATAGATATCATCCTGACAAATGTACCCTCTAAATACACCTCCGCTGTCTTCAACCAGGATCTCAGCGATCACTGCTTTATTGCCTGAGTCCGTAATGGGTCCGCGGTCAAACGACCACCCCTCATCACTGTCAAACGCTCCCTAAAACACTTTAGCGAGCAGGCCTTTTTAATTGACCTGGCCCGGGTATCCTGGATGAATATTGACCTCATTCCGTCAGTAGAGGATGCCTGGTTGTTCTTTAAAAGTGCTTTCCTCTCAATCTGAAATAAGCATGCCCCATTCAAAAAATTCAGAACTAAGAACAGATATAGCCCCTGGTTCTCCTCAGACTTGACTGCCCTTGACCAGCACAAAAACATCCTGTGGCGTACTGCATTAGCATCGAACAGCCCCCGCGATATGAAACTTTTCAGGGAAGTCAGGAATCAATATACACAAGCAGTTAGGAAAGCAAAGGCTAGCTTTTTCAAACAGAAATTTGCATCCTGTAGCACTAACTCCAAAAAAATTTGGGACACTGTAAAGCCCATGGAGAATAAGAGGACCTCCTCCCAACTGCCCACTGCACTGAGGCTAGGAAACACTGTCACCACCGATAAATCTACAATAATCGAGAATTTCAACAAGCATTTTGCTACGGCTGGCCATGCTTTCCACCTGGCTACCACTACCCCGGCCACCAGCTCTGCACCCTCCGCTGCAACTTGCCCTTGCCCCCCCCGCTTCTCCTTTACACAAATTCAGATAGCTGATGTTCTGAAAGAGCTGAAAAATCTGGACCCCTACAAAATCAGCTGGGCTAGACAACTGGACCCTTTCTTTCTAAAATTAGCCGCCGAAATTGTCGCAACCCCTATTACTAGCCTGTTCAACCTCTCTTTCATAACGTCTGAGATCCCCAGAGATTGGAAAGCTGCCTCGGTCATCCCCCTCTTCAAAGGGGGTGACAGTCTAGATCCAAACTGTTACAGACCTATATCCATCCTACCCTGCCTTTCGAAAGTTTTTGAAAACCAAGTTAACAAACAGATCACCATACCTTCACCGCTATGCTATCCGGTTTCCGAGCTGGTCATGGGTGCACCTCAGCCACGCTCAAGGTCCTAAACGATATTATAACCGCAATCGATAAAAGACAGTACTGCACAGCCGTCTTCATCAACCTGGCCAAGGCTTTCGACTCTGTCAACCACCGCATTCTTATTGGCAGGCTAAATAGCCTTGGTTTCTCAAATGACTGCCTCGCCTGGTTCACCAACTTCTTCTCAGATAGAGTTCAATGTGTCAAATCGGAGGGCCTGTTGTCTGGACCTCTGGCAGTCTATGGGGCTGCCACAGGGTTCAATTCTCGGGCCGACTCTATTCTCTGTGTATATCAATGATGTTGCTCTTGCTGCTGGTGACGCTCGGATTCACCTCTATGCGGACGACACCATTTTGTATACATCTGGCCCTTCATTGGACACTGTGTTAACAAACCTCCAAACGAGCTTCAACGCCATACAACACTCCTTCCGTAGCCTCCAACTGCTCTTAAACACTAGTAAAACTAAATGCATGCTCTTCAACCGAACGCTGCTGGCACCCGCCCACCCGACTAGAATCACTACTCTCGATGGTTCTGACCTAGAGTATGTGGACAACTAAAAATACCTAGGTGTCTGGTTAGACTGAAACTCTCCTTCCAGACTCACATTAAGCATCTCCAATCCAAAGTTAAATCTATAATCGGCTTCCTATTTCGCAACAAAGCCTCCTTCACTCATGCTGCCAAACATGCCCTCGTAAAACTGACTATCCTACCGATCCTTGACTTCGGCGATGTCAGTTACAAAATAGCCTCCAACACTCTACTCAGCAAATTGGATGTAGTCTATCACAGTGCCATCCGTTTTGTCACCAAAGCCCTGTATACTACCCACCACTGTGACCTGTACGCTCTTGTTGGCTGGTCCTCACTACATATTCGTCGCCAAACCCACTGGCTCCAGGTCATCTATAAATCACTGCTAGGCAAATCCCAGCCTTATCTTAGCTCATTGGTCACCATAGCAACACCCACCCGTAGTCTGCGCTCCAGCAGGTATATCTCACTGGTCATCCCCAAAGCCAACACCTCCTTTGGCTGCCATTCCTTCCAGTTCTCTGCTGCCAATGACTGGAACGAACTGCAAAAATCTCTGAAGCTGGAGACACTTATCTCCCTCACTAACTTTAGGAGTCAGTTGTCAGAGCAGCTTACCGATCACTGCACCTGTACACAGCCCATCTGTAATTAGCCCATCCAAATACCTCATCACCATATTGTTATTTATTTCTCTCATTTGCACCCCAGTATCTCTATTTGCACATCATCTTTTGCACATCTATCACTCCAGTGTTAATACGAAATTGTAACTATTTTGCACTATGACCTATTTATTGTCTTACCTCCATAATTTACTACATTCGCACACACTGTATATAGATTTTCTGTTGTATTTTTTACTTTATGTTTTGTTTTACCTCATATGTAACTCTGTTTTGTTGTTTTTATCGCACTGCTTTGATTTATCTTGGCCAGGTAGCAGTTGTAAATGAGAACTTGTTCTCAACTGGCTTACCTGGTTAAATAATGGTGAAATAAAGGTGAAATAAAATAAAATAAATAAATAAAGTATTTACTTATTTTGCGCTGGGAGAGTTCAACCAATGACGTCATTGGTTGATTGAGTCTGCTGTATGATAAAAAAAAAAGAATGGAGTCATGTTTTGTAGCAATTATAGTGGCCTTTGTATTTCATATTTCACCAATCGCACTAGCAGCTAGTAGATATGGTTGTCGTTTTTTCAATAGAGCCATTGGACTTACATTTTAGTCATTTAGCAGACGCTCTTATCCAGAGCGACTTACAGTTAATGCATACATTATTTATTTTTTCATACCCCCTGTGGGAATCAAACCCACAACCCTGGCGTTGCAAACGCCATGCTCTATCAACTGAGCTACATCCCTGCCGGCCATTCCCTCCCCTATCCTGGACGACGCTGGGCCAATTGCGCGCCGCCCCATTGGTCTCCCGGTCGCGGCCGGCTATGACAGAGCCTGGATTCAAACCAGGATCTCTAGTGGCACAGCTAGCACTGCGATGCAGTGCCTTAGACCACTGCGCCACTCGGGAGATGTTTGTCTCAACGATGTTCCTAATTGCCACGACATTGCAGGATATCTCTCTTGACTCATTTTCTCTGGCTTTGTAAAGAATACAGCCTGACGGGAGCCCTACTTCCTTGTCCAATTGTGTCCCCACCCTCGAAGGCAGGCTTTTTAAAATGGGGGCGGTAGTAGTTTCTACAAGTTCACTGGAGCCATGTTACCGTACACTGTCTATCTGAATAGGAGTTGAGACAGCGAGAACAAGAATTTTGCCACCAGCAAGCGGTGACGGGGAGCCACGGTCAGACTGGTGGTGCCTATGCGGGTGCTGTCCAGCCATGCGGATAGAAGAGGAATGTCTGGCTGCAGCAAATTAGATCACGGACAGTTCTTACTGGAGAGGATACTGCAGACCCCATGGAACGTATGTATGTGTGTGACGACCATCAAAGTTTTTACGCACATATGGATAGAGGTGTGCTGGAGACGTTCTTCAGAACGTCCAAGATCAGCTGGACCAGGAGGGCAAATCAAATGACAGTCGAGTAAGTCGTTTTGCTGTCGTAGTTAGCTAGCTAGCAATATAGCTAAGCTCTTTTTCACACAAGGCAGTGTTGTTCAGTATAATTTCACGATCGATTCGGCCATAACGGGGCTCACTGGTACATGGGGCCGTGCATTATCATGCTGAAACATATGGTGATGGTGGCGGATGAATGGCACGACAATGGGCCTCAGGATCTTGTCACGGTATTTCTGTGCATTCAAATTGCCATCGATAAAATGCAATTGTGTTCGTTGTCCGTAGCTTATGCCTGCCCATACCATAACCCCACCGCCACCATGGGGCACTCTTTTTGCAGGAAACCGCTCGCCCACACGATGCCTTACACGCGGTCTGCCATATGCCCGGTACAGTTGAAAACAGGATTCATCCGTGAAGAGCAGACTTTTCCAGCGTGCCAGTGGCCATCGAAGGTGAGCATTTGCCCACTGAAGTCAGTTATGACGTCGAACTGCAGTCATGTCAAGACCCTGGTGAGGACGACAAGCATGCAAAGACGGTTTCTGACAGTTTTTGCAGATATTCTTCAGTTGTGCAAACCCACAGTTTCGTCAGCTGTCCAGGTGGCTGGTTTCAGACAATCCCGCAGGTGAAGAAGCCGGATGTGGAGGTCCTGGGCTGGCGTGGTTACGCGTGGTCAGGGGTTGTGAGGCCAGTTGGACGTACTGCCAAATTCTCTAAAAACAACATTGGAGCCGTCGTATGGTAGAGAAATTAACATTCAATTCTCTGGCAACAGCTCTGGTGGGCATTCCTGCAGTCATCATGCTGTCGTAACCTAACGCAGCTAAAGTTAGCTTGCAAAGTTACAAATCACAGTCAGATAGCAACTGGTTAATTATATTGATATGCTTTGGAACGTCTAGCCAGTGTAGTATGAAACCTAGCTAGCTAGCTAGAGAAACAAATGTAGTTTGCTAGCTAGTTAGCCAGCTAGCTAAGTTAGCTATATTACCTCGACTTCTTAGTAAGGTAGCCGATTAAATGTTACCCCAGCAGCCTGAGCACCACACCATGACTAAACTTTGCGTTTGTTGACATAAAAATAAAAAGTTATTCACAAGTGTCTGTTCCAGTGAGTTATGTGTGGACACCTGTTCTCAAATGGGATCCACCCCTAGACATGGGTGGAACTACATCCTGAATCTCTATGAATTCTGGATATTTTGGTTTGCTTACAACCAGGAAATGAACCAGGAACCGGGTGTCAGGGCGTGCTGTAGGTGCAATAGTGGAATCAAACGCAGGACTCAGAACGATATTCCAAAGGCTTGTATTTCTGCCCAAACTAAGGCAAAAGGACAACTTTGCCCGAAGGCAAAAATGCGCACGAAGGCGAAAAGTAACAGCGCACAAACAGGTGCGACAAAATGTAACTGCGCACAAACAGGTGCGAAAATACTCCAGCGTAGTGGAGAGAAGCTCAACCGAGCAATACACACAACTGACGGAAAATAATTACACACAACACTAGATAAACACAACGAGAAACTTATAGGACACTAATTACGCCAAAACAGAAACAGGTGTGGAAACAAACAGACAAAAGCAAACGAACATGAAACATAGAGCGGTGGCAGCTAGAATTCGGAGACAACGAACGCGAAACCTGCCCGAACAAAGGAGAGAGAGCAGCCTCGGCCCGAAACCGTGACAGTACCCCCCCCTTGACGCGCGGCTCCAGACGTGCGCCGACTCCGGCCTCGGGGACGACCAGGAGGACGCGGAGCAGGGCGCGTCGGATGCCCCCGATGGAATTCCGTCAGGAGCGACGGGTCCAAAACGTCTCTCCTCGGCACCCAGCACCGCTCCTCCGGACCGTACCCCTCCCACTCCACTAGATACTGGAGACCCCCCATCCGACGTCTCGAATCCAAGATGGATCTCACGGAGTACGCCGGTGCCCCCTCGATGTCCAACGGGGCGGAGGAGTCTCCAAGATCTCATCTTCTTGGAGTGGGCCCGCTACCACCGGCCTGAGAAGGGGACACATGGAACGAGGGGTTAATACACTTATACTCCACAGGTAGCTGTAATCTATAACATACCTCGTTCAACCTTCTCAGGACTTTAAATGGCCCTACAAACCGCCGACCCAGTTTCCGACAGGGCAGGCGGAGGGGCAGGTTTCTGGTAGAGAGCCAGACTCGATCACCAGGTGCGTACACCGGTGCCTCACTGCGGTGGAGATCAGCGCTCGCCTTCTGACGTCGGAGGGCCCGCTGCAGGTGGACGTGTGCAGCGTTCCAAGTCTCCTCCGAGCGCCGCGCCCACTCATCCACCGCAGGAGCCTCGATCTGGCTCTGCTGCCAGGGTGCCAGAACCGGCTGGTAACCTAACACACATTGAAATGGAGTTAGGTTAGTGGAGGAATGGCGTAGGGAATTCTGGGCCATCTCGGCCCAGGGAACGTACCTTGACCACTCCTCCGGCCGGTCCCGGCAGTATGTTCTGAGAAACCTACCCACATCCTGGTTTACGCGTTCCACCTGCCCATTACTCTCCGGGTGGTAACCCGAGGTGAGGCTTACCGAGACCCCCAACCGCTCCATAAACGCTCTCCAGACTCTGGAGGTGAATTGGGGACCCCGATCAGCCACAATGTCCTCGGGTACCCGTAGTGCCGGAACACATGGGTAAACAGTGCCTCGGCAGTTTGTAGGGCAGTAGGAAGACCCGGCATGGGGAGCAAACGACAGGCCTTAGAGAACCGGTCCACAACGACCAGGATGGTAGTATTCCCTTGGGAGAGGGGAAGGTCTGTTATAAAGTCCACTGAGAGGTGGGACCATGGTCGTTGTGGAACGGGCAGGGGTAGCAACTTACCCCTAGGTAGATGTCTAGGCGCCTTACACTGGGCGCACACCGAGCAGGAGGAAACATAAACCCTCACATCCCTTGCCAACGTGGGCCACCAGTACTTGGCACTAAGACAGTGCACTGTCCGGCCGATACCCGGATGTCCAGAGGAGGGTGACGTGTGAGCCCAATAGATCAATCGATCCCGAACCTCGAGCGGAACGTACTTCCGACCCTCCGGGCACTGTGGTGGACTAGGGTCGGTGCGTGACGCCCGCTCGAGGTTCAGAATCGACCTCCCCACACTACCGGTGCCACCAGACACGACTCAGGCAGTATGGGAGTGGGCTCCACGGACCTCTCCTCCGTGTCATACCGCCGAGACAGCGCATCTGCCTTGCCATTCTGTGACCCAGTGTAACGATCCCTGCAGTCTGAGTCGGTTTCTGTCTGGGTATTAGTTTTTCTGCTCGGGATCTCCAGTTTCCCGAGGGTTCTGGAACGCTCCCTGCCTGGTTGCCGGGCAACGTTGCTAGGCGGGAGCTCTCTTGATTTCCGCACCTGCATCCCATCAGCAATCTGCACACCTGGTCCTGATCATCACCCTTCTTAGGCTCTGTCCTAACATCCATTCCCTGCCGGATCGTTAGCCATGAACAGTATGTTTATCAGCGGATCAGTCTTAGAGCTTAGAGCATTAGTTTTGTTGTTTTGCACCTTGTTTGCTTGTTGTATGCTTACCTCCGTGTTGTTCTCCCTGCAGTCACTCGTCCGGAACCTTCACCCAACCTCTGCCTGATGGTCGGCGGCTGCCGAGCCATCATTGGATCAACTACTGCACCCTCAACAACTCATCCACGCCGCCCGCTCTGTTCCCTGGATTATTCAGCAGCACTCGTGGATCAGTTAAATAAACACTCACCTTTGACACCACTTACCTTGTCCTGGTCTGCTTCTGGGTTCTGGCTTAGTAAACCGTGACACCCAGGGATGTACGTGATCTTAAAAGTAAACCTGGTCAAGAACATACTCCATCTTGCCTGGCGAGGGTTCAGCCTCCTCGCCGCCCGGATGTACTCCAGGTTACGGTGGTCCGTCAAAATGAGGAAAGGGTGTTGAGCCCCCTCAAGCCAGTGCCTCCACACCTTTAGAGCCTGTACCACGGCTAACAGCTCCCTGTCCCCTACGTCATAGTTCCGCTCCGCCGGACTGAGCTTCTTGGAATAAAAAGCACAGGGGCGGAGTTTAGGTGGCGCGCCAGACCGTTGTGACAGCACGGCTCCTAAACCGGCCTCCGACGCGTCCACCTCTACCTGGAACGGCAAAGAGGGATCCGGATGCGCCAGCACCGGGGCCGAGGTAAACAGGTCCTTCAGCCTCCCAAACGCCCTGTCCGCCTCGGCCGACCACTGCAGACGCACCGGACCCCCCTTCAACAGAGACGTGATGGGAGCTGCCACCTGTCCAAAACCCCGGATAAACCTCCTGTAGTAATTTGCAAACCCCAAAAACTGCTGCACCTCCTTCACAGTAGTTGGTGTTTGCCAATTACGACGCACGACACCCGGTCTACCTCCATCTTCACCCCTGACGCAGACAACTGATAACCCAAAAAGGAGACCGACTCCTGGAAAAACAGACACTTCTCTGCCTTCACATACAGGTCGTGCTCCACCAGCCTCCGCAACACTCTACGCACCAGGGCCACATGCTCGACACGGGTAGCGAGTACACGAGAATGTCATCAATGTACACCACCACTCCCTGCCCCTGCATGTCCCTGAAGATCTCATCCACGAATGATTGGAAAACTGACGGAGCGTTCATCAACCCGTATGGCATGACCAGATACTCGTAATGGCCCGAGGTGGTACTAAAGGCTGTTTTCCATTCATCACCCTCCCTGATGCGCACCAAGTTGTACGCGCTCCTGAGATCTAATTTCGTGAAGAAACGCGCCCCATGCAACGACTCAGTCATGGTCGCAATCAGCGGGAGTGGATAACTATACTTCACCGTAATCTGATTGAGACCACGGTAATCGATGCACGGGCGCAAACCACCATCCTTTTTCTTCACAAAAAGAAACTCGAGGACGCAGGGGAAGTGGAAGGCCGTATGTATCCTTGTCTCAGAGATTCGTCTATGTAAATCTCCATAGCTTTCTTCTCCTCCTGAGACAGAGGATACACATGGCTCCGTGGGAGCGCAGCTCCTGCCTGGAGGTCTATCGCACAATCCCCCTGCCTATGGGGTGGCAACCGCGTCGCCCTCGCCTTACTAAACGCAATAGCCAAATCCCCATACTCAGGTGGAACGTGCAATGCGGGCACCTGGTTTGGACTCTCCACCGAGGTAGCCCCCTACGGAAACGCCCAAACATCTACCCACACACTGAGCAGACCACTCCATCAGAGCCCTCTCCTGCCACGAAATAGCTGGGTTATGGGTACTCAACCAGGGCATGCCCAGCACCACCGGATACGCAGGGAGAGTCAATCAGGAACAGCTGAATCATCTCCTGATGATCCCCCTGCGCACACATCCTAAGTGGCGCCCGTGACTTCCCTGATCAAGCCCGTACCCAACGGACGACTATCTAGGGCATGAACGGGAAAGGAACATCAACAGGAATAAGGGGAATCCCTAACGCTAAACAAAACTTTTTATCAATAAAATTCCCAGCCGCGCCTGAATCTACCAGCGCCTTATGCTGGGAATGAGGTGCTACCTGTGGAAAACTGACAGGTATACAAAAATGGGCAACAGTGAGCTCTGGGTGAGTGGGGCGCCTACTCACCTGGAGGGAATCCCCAGTGCGGGACCTGTCGTCATCTCCCCCAGGAGGCCATCCCCAGCACCTAGCCGCGGTGTGTCCTCCCCGACCACAGTTGGTGCAGTGGATGGACCCCCTAGCCTGCCGACTCCTCCTCTCTCTAGCGCCAGCGCCCCAGGCTCCATAGGACACGGCTCGGAGGCGCTGGAGGGTGAAATGGACGGACCCTCCGCAGGACGTCCGCGGGTAGCCAGCAGGTTATCCAGCCTGATGGACATGTCGACCAGCTGGTCGAAAGAGAGGCTGGTGTCCCTACAAGCTAGCTCCCGACGGACGTCCTCTCATAGGCTACATCTGTATAGATCGATGAGGGCCCGATCATTCCACCCCTGCATCTGCCGCTAGAGTACGGAATTCGAGAGCGAATTCCTGGGCACTCCTCCTCCCCTGCCGGAGGAAGACCAGACGCCTCCCCGCCGCTTTCCCCCTCCGGGGATGGTCAAATACCGCCCTGAAGCGGCGGGAGAACTCGTCGTAGGTAATCGTCGTGGCGTCGATCTTCCTCCACTCGCGTTGGCCCACTCCAACGCTTTTCCGGCCAGGCAGGAGATCAGGGCGGACACGCTCTCATGCCCCGAAGGTGCCGGGTGCACTGTGGCCAGGTATAGCTCCACCTGGAGTAGGAATCCCTGACACCCAGCCGCGGTTCCGTCGTAGGCCCTCGGGAGAGATAGTCGGACTCCTCGAGGTTCCGGCGCTGGAATGGGCGGGCTGGCCGATGGTGCTGGCAGGGAGGGAGGCGGTGGAGGCGTACCCCAGCCTCGGATGGTGGAAATCACCTCCTGCAGGGCGGTCCCCATCTGCTGGATCTGATCTCGTTGGTCCCGAACCTGGGCCTCCAGTCTCGTCTGGGCTGCTTCGGCCCCTGCTGATTCCATTGGTGGTGTGTAATTCTGTCAGGGCGTGCTGTAGGTGCAATAGTGGAATCAAACGCAGGACTCAGAACGATATTCCAAAGGCTTGTATTTCTGCCCAAACTAAGGCAAAAGGACAACTTTGCCCGAAGGCAAAAATACGCACGAAGGCGAAAAGTAACAGTGCACAAACAGGTGCGACAAAATGTAACTGCGCACAAACAGGTGCGAAAATACTCCAGCGTAGTGGAGAGAAGCTCAACCGAGCAATACACACAACTGACGGAAAATAATTACACACAACACTAGACAAACACAACGAGAAACTTATTACGCCAAAACAGAAACAGGTGTGGAAACAAACAGACAAAAGCAAACGAACATGAAACATAGAGCAGTGGCAGCTAGAATTCCGGAGACGACGAACGCCGAAACCTGCCCGAACAAGGGAGAGAGGCAGCCTCGGCCGAAACCGTGACACCGGGTAGATGCAGAAACGCTCGTATTTGCGTGTAGTGAAGAAATTCTCGATTTTTATGACAACATGTTAATAACATACGCACACACACACACACACACACACACACACACACACACACACACACACACACACACACACACTGTGTAGTTTAAGACAGGGATTCCCAAACTCCATCCTGGGGCCCTCCTGGATAAACATTTACACACCTGATTCAAATAATAATAATAATCAAAGCTTGATAATGAGTTGGTAATTTGAAATAGACTGTGTAGTGCTGGGGGACTAAACGTGCACCCAGGGTGGGATCCAGGACCGAGTTTGGGAAACCCTGGTCTAAGGGAGGGCTAAAGGTTTTCTAAGGGAGGGCTAAATGTGTTCTAAGGGAGGGTTAAATGTGTTCTAAGGGAGGGCTAAATGTGTTCTAAGGGAGGGCTAAATATTTGGTGAGTCTAGCATAGTTTAACATAGTATTAGTTGTATTTACGGGATACTCATGGTCCAACACCGTCCAACCAAACGCTTTCTTGTAGGTTCTCAACTATGCAACAACAATAAGAAATAATACAATAAATAATACAAGATAAGAATACGTAGAAGGTGGTCCCCTGTAGCTCAGTTGGTAGAGCATGGCGCTTGCAACGCCAGGGGTTGTGGGTTCGTTTCCACGGGGGGCCAGTATGAAAATGTATGCACTCACTAACTGTAAATCGCACTGGATTAGAGCGTCTGCTAAATGACCCCAAAAAATAATAATTGTGAATAGACATTTCCCCATTGAAAGTCTATGGCCATTGGAATGCATTGAATTGTATGCATACACTGAGCGTACAAAACATTAAGAACACCTGCTCTTTTTGTATTCATTTTATTTATTAACCTATCCACCCTCCACATAAATGTACATACATTGTACTTTAATATACACCTGACGAAGATATATACATACATACGTACATTAAATGTTTACTGTGGTTTACATTATATGTAGTGTTTTCAATAATACCATTACCGATCATGAGCTCTTTAATCCCACCCCTCCGCTACTCTCAGCCTATTCCACCTATCAGCTACTCTCAGCCTATCCCCCCTATCAGCTACTCTCAGCCCATTCCACCTATCAGCTACTCTCAGCCCATTCCACCTATCAGCTACTCTCAGCCCATCCCACCTATCAGCTACTCTCAGCCTATCCCCTATCAGCTACTCTCAGCCCCTATCCCCCTATCAGCTACTCTCAGCCTATCCCCCTATCAGCTACTCTCAGCCTATCCCCCCTATCAGCTACTCTCAGCCTATCCCACCTATCAGCTACTCTCAGCCTATCCCCCCTATCAGCTACTCTCAGCCTATCCCCCTATCAGCTACTCTCAGCCCATTCCACCTATCAGCTACTCTCAGCCTATCCCCCCTATCAGCTACTCTCAGCCTATCCCACCTATCAGCTACTCTCAGCCTATCCCACCCCTATCAGCTACTCTCAGCCTATCCCCCCTATCAGCTACTCTCAGCCTATCCCCCCTATCAGCTACTCTCAGCCTATCCCTCATATCAGCTACTCTCAGCCTATCCCTCATATCAGCTACTCTCAGCCTATCCCTCATATCAGCTACTCTCAGCCTATCCCCCCTATCAGCTACTCTCAGCCTATCCCTCACTATCAGCTACTCTCAGCCTATCCACCTATCAGCTACTCTCAGCCTATCCCACCTATCAGCTACTCTCAGCCTATCCCTCATATCAGCTACTCTCAGCCTATCCCCCTATCAGCTACTCTCAGCCCATTCCACCCTATCAGCTACTCTCAGCCTATCCCCCTATCAGCTACTCTCGCCTATCCCACCTATCAGCTACTCTCAGCCTATCCCACCCTATCAGCTACTCTCAGCCTATCCCCCCTATCAGCTACTCTCAGCCTATCCCCCCTATCAGCTACTCTCAGCCTATCCCTCATATCAGCTACTCTCAGCCTATCCCTCATATCAGCTACTCTCAGCCTATCCCCCCTATCAGCTACTCTCAGCCTATCCCTCATATCAGCTATCTCTCAGCCTATCCCACCTATCAGCTACTCTCAGCCTATCCCACCTATCAGCTACTCTCAGCCTATCCCTCATATCAGCTACTCTCAGCCTATCCCACCTATCAGCTACTCTCAGCCTATCCCACCTATCAGCTACTCTCAGCCTATCCCTCATATCAGCTACTCTCAGCCTATCCCACCTATCAGCTACTCTCAGCCTATCCCACCTATCAGCTACTCTCAGCCTATCCCTCATATCAGCTACTCTCAGCCTATCCCACCTATCAGCTACTCTCAGCCTATTCCACCCTATCAGCTACTCTCAGCTTATTCCACCTATCACTGTAGACCACACTCATTTGGTTTCCATGTGCCATATATTTTTCAACTGTGCTGTGATGTTTTACATTCATTTTGAACCTTTCTGATCGCATAGTATCCACAGATTGTGAGCTAAAGATGAAAACCTTTTTACGAGTATTATTATATTGTTGATTGATTGCTTTCCAAGTCACCCCAACACCGCTATTTGTAGGGTTAATTTTTAAATGAATGTTGTGATTATTTTATTTTTTTTTACAATTCCTGAACCTGTGATCAGAAACATGCTATGCATAGGGACAATACCAGAATAAATGATCTAATGATTGTGTGTGATGAGTGTGATAGAAGGAGTCAGGCGCAGGAGGGTATATCACCCGAATACAGACTTTATTCCGTCTGCACACAATTACGATGGATAGCGACAACAGAAAACAGGCACAAGGGAAATCATCTACCCTGGCAATACAAGGTATGGGTAGCTCCATCAATATACAGGCACAGGGGAATAATCTCCCCCGCATACAAAGGTACAAGTAGCTCCACCAAGCTACAATACTCTCATAATAAACAATCACCCACAAGGACAAGGGGGCAGAGGGAACACTTATACACGACTAATGAGGGGATTGAACCAGGTGTGTTTGAATAAACAAGACAAGACAAATGGAATGATGAGATGAGGAGCGGCAGTGGCTAGAAGGCCGTGACGACGAACAGCCTGCCCGAACAAGGAGGGAGGCACCCTCGGTGGAAGTTGTGACATTGTGTCTCTTCGCAGCAATCTGCAGAGCTGAGATTGTTGTATGCCCCATATATATAACATTCTATAGGTGGCAAGAATGTTGTATAATAATTTAAATAGAAAAACTCAATGTGTTGAATCAAGTGTTGATTTTTGTATCAGTTCATATATCAGGTGGACTGTTTTGCGAGCACAGACTGGAAGATGTTCCGGGATTCTTCAGACAGCATTGAGGTGTACACCACATCAGTCACTAGCTTCATCAATAAATGCATCAATTACGTAGTCCCCATAGTGGCTACGTAACCCAACCAGAAGCCATGGATTACAGGCAACATCCGCACTGAGCTAAAGGGTAGAGCTCCGCCTTCAAGAGCGGGACTCTAACCACCGCTTATAAGAAATCCCGCTATGCCCTCCACCACCCATCAAACAGGCAAAGCGTCCATACAAGACTAAGATTGAATCGTACTACACCGGCTCTGACGCTCGTCGGATGTGGCAGGGCTTCTGCAAACTATTACAGACTACAAAGGGAAGCATAGACGCAAGCTGCCCAGTGACATGAGCCTACCAGACGAAGCTACATCACTTCTATGCTTTCTTTGAGGCAAGCAACACTGAAGCATGCATGAGAGCATCAGCTGTTCCAGATGACTATGTGATCACGTTCTCCGTAGTCGATGCGAAGTAAGACTTTTAAGCAGGTCAACATTCACAAGGCCGCAGGCGCCAGACGGATTATCAGGATGTGTACTCAGTGCATGCGCTGACCAACTGGCAAGTGTCTTCACTGACATTTTCAACATGT
Organism: Coregonus clupeaformis; assembly: GCF_020615455.1. Lineage (NCBI taxonomy): Eukaryota > Metazoa > Chordata > Actinopteri > Salmoniformes > Salmonidae > Coregonus > Coregonus clupeaformis. Next base: position 32,497 of record NW_025535758.1, on the reverse strand, counting down.
CCCTGACTGAGTCTTATACCAACACATTTCAATCAGACCACCATAGTCCCTGTGCCAAGAACACTAAGATAACCTGCCTAAATGACTACAGACCCATAGCCCTCCCGTCTGTAGCAATGAAGTGCTTGGAAAGGCTGGTCATGGCTCACATCAACACCATTATCCCAGAAACCCTAGACCCACTCCAATTTGCATACCGCCCCAACAGATCCACAGATGATGCAATCTCTATTGCACACCACACTTCCCTTTCCCACCTGGACAAGAGGAACACCTATGTGAGAATGCTATTCATTGACTACAGCTCAGCGTTCAAAACCATAGTGGCCTCAAAGCTCATCACTAAGCTAAGGACCCTGGGACTAAACACCTCCCTCTGCAACTGGATCCTTCTTAACAGCTTCTATCCCCAGGCCATAAGACTCCTGAACAGCTAATCATGGCTACCCAGACTATTTGCATTGCCCCCCCACCCCCCCCACCCCACCCCAACCCCTATTTTACGCTGCTGCTACTCTGTTTATTATCTATGCATAGTCACTTTAACTCTACCCACATGTACATATTACTTCAACTACCTCGACTAACCGGTGCCCCATACACCGGGGGACCAGTATGAAAAATTGATGCACTAACTGTAAGTCGCTCTGGATAAGGCGTCTGCCTAATTGACTAAAATGTAAAACATTTACTGGTACCCCCCCTGTATATAGTCTCCCTACTGTTATTTTATTTTACTGCTGCTCTTTAATTATTTGCTATTGTAATTTTTTTCTTAAAGTGCATTGTTGGTTATGGGCTTGTAAGTAAGCCTTTCACTGTAATGTCTACACCTGTTGTATTCGGCGCATGTGGCAAATAACATTTTATTTTATTTTATTTTATATTTTTGTGTGCCATGGAATCGGTACATTGAAAATCTCTTCACAGCTATTTTGCAACCTGTATTGCTCTGCTGTCAAAATGTTTGTCCTCAAATTAAACTGGTATATTTTTCTATTTTAACCCTTTTCTGCCGATTTTTGTCTTTAATATATGGCAGACAAACAAGTTCTCCCTCTTCTACTTACCTCCTCCATTTTTGTGGTAATGCTGCAATCAGTTGGTTCTAACTTTGGATTGAGCAAACATTCCCATATTTTTTAGATAGCTGCATTCCTATTCATAATATCATGAATAAAAATACTAAAATGTTTTTTTGTTTTAATCCATGAAGAACATTTTTTCTGTAGTGACGCCTCAAGCACTGCGATGCAGTGCCTTAGACCGCTGCTCCACTCGGTCTGTAGTGACGCCTCTAGCAGTGCGATGCAGTGCCTTAGACCGCTGCTCCACTCGGTCTGTGTGACGCCTCTAGCAGTGCGATGCAGTGCCTTAGACCGCTGCTCCACTCGGTCTGTAGTGACGCCTCCTAGCAGTGCGATGCAGTGCCTTAGACCGCTGCTCCACTCGGTCTGTAGTGACGCCTCTAGCAGTGCGATGCAGTGCCTTAGACCGCTGCTCCACTCGGTCTGTAGTGATGCCTCTAGCAGTGCGATGCAGTGCCTTAGACCGCTGCTCCACTCGGTCTGTAGTGACGCCTCTAGCAGTGCGATGCAGTGCCTTAGACCGCTGCTCCACTCGGTCTGTAGTGACGCCTCTAGCAGTGCGATGCAGTGCCTTACACCGCTGCTCCACTCGGGTCTGTAGTGACGCCTCTAGCAGTGCGATGCAGTGCCTTGGACCGCTGCTCACTCAGGAGGCCCCATGAGCTTTTTAATGACAGGTTTAATGCTTAACTATTTTTTTGCTCATATGATTAAAAAAATTGAAAACTTCATTTGGAGTAGGCAGCATCATAAGTAAGTAAGTAAGTAAACTGTGATAGGACCAAATAGTTAGTTAATGTAATCTTTCCATTAATAGACAGATATTTACCTCTATGTGGTTGCAGAACCTTGTTAACTTTCTATTGAAATTGGTTGTGGTAAGTTCATTTATATCTTTAGAGATGTGAATACCAAGTATGTCTACTTCACCATCCACCCATTTAATTGGTAAACTACAAGGTAGTGTAAACACTGTCTTTTAACGATCCAATACGTAATATGGTACACTTGTCATAATTAGGTTTTAGTCCAGAGAGGCTAGAAAAGTGGGATTCAGGTTGGGATCAAGGTTGCGGGCTTAAAAAGAAACTTTTTGAGTCATTGGCATACATTGACTTTTTTACGCTTTTAACCCTAGACTTCTAACCCCTTGAATGTTCTTGTTGGATCTGATATTAACAGCTAGCATTTTGATGGCCATAAGAAATAGATATGGAGACAACGGACAGCCTTGTTTTACTCCTCTTAAAAGCTCAATACCTTCTGAGAAGCAACCATTATTTACTTTTCATTATGAACTATTTACACTTGTGGTTGCTATACATAACTTTAACCCACTGTATAATAATACCAACATTAAAATTGTTCAGGCATTCACATATAAATTCTCGTCGTACTTTATCAAAAGCCTTTTCGAAAATATGCTATGAAGACTAGGCCTGGCAACTTCAATGTTTCATGTGTTCTATTGTTTGAAGTCATTGTCGTATATTGTCTGCAACATATTGTCCATGTAAAAACCTGTCTGACCAGGATGAACAATATCTGATAAAACCTTTCTAATCCTATGTGCTATGCATTTTCGCCAGCATTTTCGCATCACAACGTTTCCGTAACGTCAGTGACGTGGGTGTGGTGTAGGAGTCAAACGCAGGACACAGAAGCTTCGTCCAACCGACTTTACTAAACGAAAAAATGAACACTGGCCTCAACTAATCAGGAGGCCAACTATACGCAGCAGTGCGTAAAACACCAAAATGCAATAGCGCACGAAACACAGTGCGACTATCCTAAATATACAAAATACGACAACGAGCAAAACCAAAAGACAGGCGGAACAATTACACACAACACACGACTAACAAAACGAAACTTATAGGAGACATAATTAACACTCAAAGGAAACAGGTGTACACAGAAGACAAAACCAAACAAACATCGATAACATACAACGGTGGTAGCTAGTACTCCGGGGGACGACGACCGCCGAAGCCTGCCCGAGCAAGGAGAAGGAGCAGCCTCGGCCGAAACCGTGACAACAACATTGAAGTGTAAGAGGCAGCCAGTTTTTTTTTTATGGACTGGATCGATATACCTACCACCTGGGTCCTGTTTCAGTACTAATGAAATCAGACCTTTTAGGAGTAGTTAAAACATGCTAATAATGGATCTTTGAGTACATAAAAAAAGTTATGATATACTGGTATACCATAAAGCCCAGACTGAAAAGACTGCCTCAAAATGTTCCTCCTCTGTAAGTTTCTGTATATTTGTTAATTTTACATTATTATTATTATTAGGAAGAAAATGGAGGAGACTGAAAAGAAAACATATGCTTAAAATATTTGCATCATCTTTCAAAATAGCATTTGGTGAATCATGGATGACGCAGTCATTTGTAACGAAGTTTCTGTAAATTATTTTTGGCAGCATTTCTACTGTTGAAGATTCAATGAAAATGTAGTGCATTTTTCACCATTTATCCATCCAGTTCACTTTATGTTTGTAATAAATTACACTTGCTCATTCTTGAATAAGTTCCTCGAATTCTTGTTGTTTTTCCTCTAACCTATTTTGTGCCTCTGTTGTCCAGTTTCCATCTACCTGCGCTGATATTTCCTCTATTTCCTTTACTAGTCTAGTCTCTTTTGACCTAAACTGCTTTTGTTTTAATGATGAGTATTGTATTGAATGGCCTCTAAATGTACATTTAAAAGTGTCCTGTACAATACCTCTGCTATGAATGATTTTGTCTTAGTTAAGAACAAATTGTCATCCAGTAGGTTTTGATTACATTTCCAATATCCCCGTCCACGTGGAAAGTCTGTAAGAGTTATGTGGAGGTCAATTAAATGATGGTTTGATCGCATTCGTTTTTCTATCAATACTTTTTAAACTTCTGATGTCAGCAAGAGTGATACAAGCAAGTAGTCAAGACGGCTAGCTTGATTTACACCTCCTCCATGTATATCTCACTAGGTCAAGGTTTTTCAGCCTCCATATATCCACTAGTTCTAATGTATGCATAATATTTGTGATCTCCTTAAGTGCATGAGGGTGATAGTTTGTAGTGTGATTTCCTTTTACGGTCCATTGAGGTACTTAAAACCGTATTATAATCAAATTAATAATTCATGTAATACAGTGGCTTAAATATTCACCCCCCCTTGGCATTTTTCCTATTTTGTTGCTTTGACAAAAACCTGGAATAAAAAAATTGGGGGGGGGTTGTATCATCTAGGAAGTCTGTTGTCCTTAAGACTCATGACACGCCTTTGAGTCCTAAGGCAAACCTTTGGCCACCAATTGGCCAGAGGGAAATATGGGCAGTAATATGACAACCTAATCCGACACCTTTCACTCACACATTCAAAGCCCCATAGATCTATTGCATGTCTATGAGGGTGCTTCTTAAGAGAGAACTATCCAAAGTAACATGCAAAACGGTCCTAAAAAAATGGTTTCCGTTCAGGTTATTGATGTATCACTGCAACCTTAAAGGTTCTAAATGATGTCACCATTGCCCTTGATTCTGCAAAATATAAATAAGAAGTATTCAGACCCTTTACTCAGTACTTAGTTGAAGCACCTTTGGTAGCGATTACTGCATCGACTCTTCTTGGGTATGACGCTACAAGCTTGGCACACATGTATTTGGGGAGTTTCTCGCATTCTTCTCCGTAGATCCTCTCAAGCTCTGTCAGGTTGGATGGGGAGCGATGCTGCACAGCTATTTTCAGGTCTGTCCAGAAATGTTCGATCGGGTTCGTGTCCGGGCTCTGGCTGGGCCACTCAAGGACATTCAGAGACTTGTCCCGAAGCCACTCCTGCGTTGTCTTGGCTGTGTGCTTAGGGTCATTGTCCTGTTGGAAGGTGAACCATCGCCCCAGTCTGAGGTCCTGAGCGCTCTGGAGAAGGGTTTTCATCAAGGATCTCTTTGTACTTTGCTCCGTCATATTTGCCTCGATCCTGACTAGTCTCCCTGTCCCTGCCACTGAAAAACATTCCCACAGCATGATGCTGCCACCACCATGCTTCACCGTAGGGATGGTGCCAGGTTTATTCCAGACGTGACGCTTGGCATTCAGGCCAAAGAGTTCAATCTTGGTTTCATGAGAGTCCTTTAGGTGCCTTTTGGCAAACTCCAAGCGGGCTGTCATGTGCCTTTTACTGAGGAGTGGCTTCTGTCTGGCCACTCTACCATAAAGGCCTGATTGGTGGAGTGCTGCAGAGATGGTGGTCCTTCTGGAAGGCTCTCCCATCTCCACAGAGGAACTCTAAAGCTCTGTCAGAATGACCATCGGGTTCATGGTCACCTCCTTCACCAAGGCCCTTCTCCCCTGATTGCTCAGATTGGCCGGGTGGCCAGCTCTAGGAAGAGTCTTGGTGGTTCCAAACTTCTTCCATTTAAGAATAGTGGAGGCCACTGTGATCTTGGGGAACTTCAATGCTGCAGACATTTTTTTAACCCTTCCCCAGATCTGTGCCTCGACACAATCCTGTGTCGGAGCTCTACGGACAACTCTTTCAACTTCATGGCTTGGTTTTTGCTCTGACATGCACTGTAGGTGTGTGCCTTTCCAAATAATGTCCAATCAATTGAATTTACCACAGGTGGACTCCAATCAAGTTGTAGAAACATCTCAAGGATGATCAATGGAAACACGATGCACCGGAGCTCAATTTCGAGTCTCATATCAAAGAGTCTGAATACTTATGTAAATAAGGTATTTCTGTTTTTATTTTTAATACATTTGCAAAAATGTCTAAAAACCTCTTCACTTTGTCATTATGGGGTATTGTGTGTAGATTGATGAGGAATTGTTTTTATTTAATCTATTTTAGAAAAAAGCTGTTACATGTGGAAAAGGTCAAGGGGTCTGAATACTTTCCTAAGGCACTGTATGTGAGACTAATTGCATAAATAGGTCAAATGAAATAATTCAGATGGAAAAAGACTCATTTGTCAATGATTGTCAATGATTTATTGAGTTCAACATGAAATATGTGCATAAATAAATGTGCATATGTATGTATATTTAATTATATTTCATTTTAACATGCTCATATTATTGTATAACCCCTGAAAATGTCATGTTGATATATTTCAGCTTCTGTCCACCTCTGTCATTTTGGTGTCATCTTTGGAAAGGCTTTGCCATTGACCTGTGCATTATCTCCCGCCATCTTTTGACCCAGAATTTGGACACATATTGTAATATCTCAGCTACTGTAAGGCCTACAGACATGAAACAATGTGCACTGTGCTTCTGAGACGCTGTTGTATCATTTGGATGTATCATGCTCAGCTCAGCTCTAAAATCTATTTTCATTTTATCCCCCTAACACCCTAATGTAAGAATGAACTTCATAGCCATTTAATTATACTGTGCATTATACGTAGGGAAATAATGCATGCTGTAGAATACCGTTCAAGCCAATCAGAAATGAGTATTCAATGATGCCATGGTATTAATTCCATTATAAACTGGGTGGTTCGAGCCCTGAATGCTGATTGGCTGACAGCCATGGTATATCAGACCGTATACCACGGGTATAACAAAACATTTATTTTTACTGCTCTAATTGCATTGGTAACCTGTTTATAATAGCAATAAGGCATGAGGGGGTGTGGTATATGGCCAATATACCACGGCTAAGGGCTGTGTCCAGGCACTCCGCGATGCGTCGTAACTAAGAACAGCCCTTAGCCGTGGTATATTGGCCATATACCACACCCCCTCGTGCCTTATTGCTTAAATATAACCTCTGTAAATGCTATGTTTAATGTAATTGTAACTTTAGAGAAAACATTAGAAGTGTATAGTGAAGGAACAACAGACAAGCAAGCATCTGTTAAGGAGATGCTTATCATATTACCCTAACGAAAAAGTTTGTTTTAGAGAGTGGGTTGAAAGTCATTATCAGGTCAATGAATCTTCCCAGTGCCTCTATTTCAAAGGCAAACTTAGGATAAATCATTCACATGGGACAGTCATTTGGCAACAAATCTTTAATTTGTTTGAAAAATGTGTAAAATATTTATATCTCCTCCCCAATATATCCAGACAGACAAACAAAGGAAACGAGATGTGAATAATCTATGGATTTAATATTTTCATCCAAAAGAAAGCTTATTTTTAAACCCGTCTGTGAAAAGACTTGAAGAGATAATGTTTCTGCACTATTTTTGTGGCTTTTAATCTTTTTCGACCCAAAAGCTCAAAGAACTACTCTCTTTTCACAAGAAGAAGAAGAAGAAGAAAGATAAAAAGAAGAAGAAGAAGAAGAAGAAGAAGAAGAAGAAGAAGAAGAAGAAGAAGAAGAAGAAGAAGAAGAAGAAGAAGAAGAAGAAGAAGAAGAAGAAGAAGAAGAAGAAGAAGAAGAAGAAGAAGAAGAAGAAGAAGAGCTGACTATCAGGCTGTGTGGTAGTGTGGAGCGCTGGCTGGTCTGTGTATATTAAAGAGTTAGAGAAGACAGAGTATTAACCAGTCTGGTCTGGTCTGTGTATTATTAAAGAGGTAGAGGAGAGAGTACTAACCAGTCTGGTCTGGTCTGTGTATTATTAAAGAGGTAGAGGAGAGAGTACTAACCAGTCTGGTCTGGTCTGTGTATTATTAAAAGAGGTAGAGGAGAGAGTACTAACCAGTCTGGTCTGTGTATTATTAAAGAGGTAGAGGAGAGAGTACTAACCAGTCTGGTCTGGTCTGTGTATTATTAAAGAGGTAGAGGAGAGAGTACTAACCAGTCTGGTCTGGTCTGTGTATTATTAAAGAGGTAGAGGAGAGAGTACTAACCAGTCTGGTCTGGTCTGTGTATTATTAAAGAGGTATAGAGGAGAGAGTACTAACCAGTCATGTCTGTGTATTATTAAAGAGGTAGAGGAGAGAGTACTAACCAGTCTGGTCTGGTCTGTGTATTAATAAAGAGGTAGAGGAGAGAGTACTAACCAGTCTGGTCTGGTCTGTGTATTATTAAAGAGGTAGAGGAGAGAGTACTAACCAGTCTGGTCTGGTCTGTGTATTATTAAAGAGGTAGAGAGGAGAGAGTACTAACCAGTCTGGTCTGGTCTGTGTATTATTAAACAGGTAGAGGAGAGAGTACTAACCAGTTTGGTCTGTGTATTATTAAAGAGGTAGAGGAGAGAGTACTAACACCAGTCTGGTCTGTGTATTATTAAAGAGGTAGAGGAGAGAGTACTAACCAGTCTGGTCTGTCTGTATTATTAAAGAGGTAGAGGAGAGAGTACTAACCAGTCTGGTCTGGTCTGTGTATTATTAAAGAGGTAGAGGAGAGAGTACTAACCAGTCTGGTCTGGACTGTGTATTATTAAAGAGGTAGTGGGGAGAGAGAACTAACCAGTCTGGTCTGGGTATTATTAAAGAGGTAAAGAGGAGAGAGTACTAACCAGTCTGGTCTGGTCTGTGTATTATTAAAGAGGTAAAGAGGAGAGAGTACTAACCAGTCTGGTCTGGGTATTATTAAAGAGGTAAAGAGGAGAGAGTACTAACCAGTCTGGTCTGGTCTGTGTATTATTAAAGAGGTAAAGAGGAGAGAGTACTAACCAGTCTGCTCTGTGTATTATTAAAGAGGTAGAGGAGAGAGTACTAACCAGTCTGGTCTGGTCTGTGTATTATTAAAGAGGTAGAGGAGAGAGTACTAACCAGTCTGCTCTGTGTATTATTAAAGAGGTAGAGGAGAGAGTACTAACCAGTCTGGTCTGGTCTGTGTATTATTAAAGAGGTAAAGAGGAGAGAGTACTAACCAGTCTGGTCTGTGTATTATTAAAGAGGTAGAGGAGAGAGTACTAACCAGTCTGGTCTGTGTATTATTAAAGAGGTAGAGGAGAGAGTACTAACCAGTCTGGTCTGGTCTGTGTATTATTAAAGAGATAGGGGAGAGAGTACTAACCAGTCTGGTCTGTGTATTATTAAAGAGGTAGAGGAGAGAGTACTAACCAGTCTGGTCTGTGTATTATTAAAGAGGTAGAGGAGAGAGTACTAACCAGTCTGGTCTGGTCTGTGTATTATTAAAGAGGTAGAGGAGAGAGTACTAACCAGTCTGGTCTGGTCTGTGTATTATTAAAGAGGTAGAGGAGAGAGTACTAACCAGTCTGGTCTGTGTATTATTAAAGAGGTAGAGGAGAGAGTACTAACCAGTCTGGTCTGGTCTGTGTATTATTAAAGAGGTAGTGGGGAGAGAGAACTAACCAGTCTGGTCTGGTCTGTGTATTATTAAAGAGGTATAGAGGAGAGAGTACTAACCAGTCTGGTCTGTGTATTATTAAAGAGGTTAAGAGGAGAGAGTACTGACCAGTCTGATCTGTGCATTATTAAAGAGGTAAAGAGGAGAGAGTACTAACCAGTCTGGTCTAGTCTGTGTATTATTAAAGAGGTATAGAGGAGAGAGTACTAACCAGTCTGGTCTGGTCTGTGTATTATTAAAGAGGTAGAGGAGAGAGTACTAACCAGTCTGGTCTGTATATTATTAAAGAGGTAAAGAGGAGAGAGTACTAACCAGTCTGGTCTGGTCTGTGTATTATTAAAGAGGTAGAGGAGAGAGTACTAACCAGTCTGGTCTGGTCTGTGTATTATTAAAGAGGTAAAGAGGAGAGAGTACTAACCAGTCTGGTCTGGTCTGTGTATTATTAAAGAGGTAAAGAGGAGAGAGTACTAACCAGTCTGGTCTGGTCTGTGTATTATTAAAGAGTTATATAGGAGAGAGTACTAACCAGTCTGGTCTGGTCTGTGTATTATTAAAGAGGTAGAGGAGAGAGTACTAACCAGTCTGGTCTGTGTATTATTAAAGAGGTAAAGAGGAGAGAGTACTAACCAGTCTGGTCTGGTCTGTGTATTATTAAAGAGGTAGAGGAGAGAGTACTAACCAGTCTGGTCTGGTCTGTGTATTATTAAAGAGGTAGAGGAGAGAGTACTAACCAGTCTGGTCTGGTCTGTGTATTAGTAGAGGAAGTACTAACAGTCTGGTCTGTTATTATTAAAGAGGTAGAGGAGAGAGTACTAACCAGTCTGGTCTGTGTATTATTAAAGAGTTAGAGAAGAGAGAGTACTAACCAGTCTGGTCTGGTCTGTGTATTATTAAAGAGGTAGAGGAGAGAGTACTAACCAGTCTGGTCTGTGTATTATTAAAGAGGTTAAGAGGAGAGAGTACTGACCAGTCTGATCTGTGCATTATTAAAGAGGTAAAGAGGAGAGAGTACTATCCAGTCTGGTCTGGTCTGTGTATTATTAAAAAGGTAGAGGAGAGAGTACTAACCAGTCTGTACTGTGTATTATTAAAGAGGTAGAGGAGAGAGTACTAACCAGTCTGGTCTGGTCTGTGTATTATTAAAGAGGTAGTGGGGAGAGATAACTAACCAGTCTGGTCTGGTCTGTGTATTATTAAAGAGGTATAGAGGAGAGAGTACTAACCAGTCTGGTCTGTGTATTATTAAAGAGGTAAAGAGGAGAGAGAGTAATAACCAGTCTGGTCTAGTCTGTGTATTATTAAAGAGGTAAAGAGGAGAGAGTACTAACCAGTCTGGTCTGGTCTGTGTATTATTAAAGAGGTAGAGGAGAGAGTACTAACCAGTCTGGTCTAGTCTGTGTATTATTAAAGAGGTATAGAGGAGAGAGTACTAACCAGTCTGGTCTGGTCTGTGTATTATTAAAGAGGTAGAGGAGAGAGTACTAACCAGTCTGGTCTGTGTATTATTAAAGAGGTAAAGAGGAGAGAGTACTAACCAGTCTGGTCTGGTCTGTGTATTATTAAAGAGGTAGAGGAGAGAGTACTAACCAGTCTGGTCTGTGTATTATTAAAGAGGTTAAGAGGAGAGAGTACTGACCAGTCTGATCTGTGCATTATTAAAGAGGTAAAGAGGAGAGAGTACTAACCAGTCTGGTCTAGTCTGTGTATTATTAAAGAGGTATAGAGGAGAGAGTACTAACCAGTCTGGTCTGGTCTGTGTATTATTAAAGAGGTAGAGGAGAGAGTACTAACCAGTCTGGTCTGTGTATTATTAAAGAGGTAGAGGAGAGAGTACTAACCAGTCTGGTCTGGTCTGTGTATTATTAAAGAGGTAAAGAGGAGAGAGTACTAACCAGTCTGGTCTGGTCTGGGTATTATTAAAGAGGTAAAAGAGGAGAGAGTACTAACCAGTCTGGTCTGTGTATTATTAAAGAGGTAGAGGAGAGAGTACTAACCAGTCTGGTCTAGGTGTATTATTAAATAGGTAGAGGAGAGAGTACTAACCAGTCTGGTCTGGGTATTATTAAAGAGGTAGAGGAGAGAGTACTAACCAGTCTGGTCTGGTCTGTGTATTATTAAAGAGGTAGAGGAGAGAGTACTAACCAGTCTGGTCTGATCTGTGTATTATTAAAGAGGTAGAGGAGAGAGTACTAACCAGTCTGGTCTGTGTATTATTAAAGAGGTAGAGGAGAGTACTAACCAGTCTGGTCTGTGTATTATTAAAGAGGTAGAGGAGAGAGTACTAACCAGTCATGTCTGTGTATTATTAAAGTGGTAGAGGAGAGAGTACTAACCAGTCTGGTCTGGTCTGTGTATTATTAAAGAGGTAGAGGAGAGAGTACTAACCAGTCTGGTCTGGTCTGTGTATTATTAAAGAGGTAGAGGAGAGAGTACTAACCAGTGTGGTCTGTGTATTATTAAAGAGGTAGAGGAGAGAGTACTAACCAGTCTGGTCTGTGTATTATTAAAGAGGTTAAGAGGAGAGAGTACTAACCAGTCTGGTCTGTGTATTATTAAAGAGGTAAGAGGAGAGAGTACTAACCAGTCTGGTCTGGACTGTGTATTATTAAAGAGGTAAGAGGAGAGAGTATTAACCAGTCTGGTCTGGTCTGTGTATTATTAAAGAGGTAAAGAGGAGAGAGTACTAACCAGTCTGGTCTGGTCTGTATTATTAAAGAGGTAGAGGAGAGAGTACTAACCACTCTGGTCTGGTCTGTGTATTATTAAAGAGGTAGAGGAGAGAGTACTAACCAGTCTGGTCTGTGTATTATTAAAGAGGTATAGAGGAGAGAGTACTAACCAGTCTGATCTGTGTATTATTAAAGAGGTAGAGGAGAGAGTACTAACCAGTCTGATCTGTGTATTATTAAAGAGGTAGAGGAGAGAGTACTAACCAGTCTGGTCTGGACTGTGTATTATTAAAGAGTTAGAGAAGAGAGTACTAACCAGTCTGGTCTGGTCTGTGTATTATTAAAGAGGTAAAGAGGAGAGAGTACTTATCAGTCTGGTCTGGTCTGTGTATTATTAAAGAGGTAGAGGAGAGAGTATTAACCAGTCTGGTCTGGTCTGTGTATTATTAAAGAGGTAGAGGGGGGAGAGAGTACTAACCAGTCTGGTCTGGTCTGTGCATTATTAAAGAGGTATAGAGGAGAGAGTACTAACCAGTCTGGTCTGTGTATTATTAAAGAGGTAGAGGGAGAGAGTACTAACCAGTCTGGTCTGTGTATTATTAAAGAGGTAGAGGGGAGAGTACTAACCAGTCTGGTCTGTGTATTATTAAAGAGGTAGAGGAGAGAGTACTAACCAGTCATGTCTGTGTATTATTAATGTGGTAGAGGAGAGAGTACTAACCAGTCTGGTCTGGACTGTGTATTATTAAAGAGGTATAGAGGGAGAGAGTACTAACCAGTCTGGTCTGGTCTGTGTATTATTAAAAGAGGTAGAGGAGAGAGTACCAACCAGTCTGGTCTGGTCTGTGTATTATTAAAGAGGTAGAGGAGAGAGTACTAACCAGTCTGGTCTGGTCTGTGTATTATTAAAGAGGTAGAGGAGAGAGTACTAACCAGTGTGGTCTGTGTATTATTAAAGAGGTAGAGGAGAGAGTACTAACCAGTCTGGTCAGTGTATTATTAAAGAGTTAAAGATGAGAGAGTACTAACCAGTCTGGTCTGTGTATTATTAAAGAGGTAGAGGAGAGAGTACTAACTAGTCTGGTCTGGTCTGTGTATTATTAAAGAGGTAGAGGAGAGAGTACTAACCAGTCTGGTCTGGTCTGTGTATTATTAAAGAGGTAGAGGAGAGAGTACTAACCAGTGTGGTCTGTGTATTATTAAAGAGGTAGAGGAGAGAGTACTAACCAGTCTGGTCTGTTGTATTATTAAAGAGGTAAAGAGGAGAGAGTACTAACCAGTCTGGTCTGTGTATTATTAAAGAGGTAGAGGAGAGAGTACTAACTAGTCTGGTCTGTTGTGTATTATTAAAGAGGTAGAGGAGAGAGTACTAACCAGTGTGGTCTGTGTATTATTAAAGAGGTAGAGGAGAGAGTACTAACCAGTCTGGTCCTGTGTATTATTAAAGAGGTAAAGAGGAGAGAGTACTAACCAGTCTGGTCTGTGTATTATTAAAGAGGTAGAGGAGAGAGTACTAACCAGTCTGGTCTGGATGTGTATTATTAAAGAGGTAGAGGAGAGAGTATTAACCAGTCTGGTCTGGTCTGTGTATTATTAAAGAGGTAAAGAGGAGAGAGTACTAACCAGTCTGGTCTGGTCTGTGTATTATTAAAGAGGTAGAGGAGAGAGTACTAACCACTCTGGTCTGGTCTGTGTATTATTAAAGAGGTAGAGGAGAGAGTACTAACCAGTCTGGTCTGGTCTGTGTATTATTAAAGAGGTATAGAGGAGAGAGTACTAACCAGTCTGATCTGTGTATTATTAAAGAGGTAGAGGAGAGAGTACTAACCAGTCTGGTCTGTGTATTATTAAAGAGGTAGAGGAGAGAGTACTAACCAGTCTGGTCTGGACTGTGTATTATTAAAGAGTTAGAGAAGAGAGTACTAACCAGTCTGGTCTGGTCTGTGTATTATTAAAGAGGTAAAGAGGAGAGAGTACTAACCAGTCTGGTCTGGTCTGTATTATTAAAGAGGTAGAGGAGAGAGTATTAACCAGTCTGGTCTGGTCTGTGTATTATTAAAGAGGTAGAGGGGAGAGAGTACTAACCAGTCTGGTCTGGTCTGTGCATTATTAAAGAGGTATAGAGGAGAGAGTACTAACCAGTCTGGTCTGTGTATTATTAAAGAGGTAGAGGGGAGAGAGTACTAACCAGTCTGGTCTGTGTATTATTAAAGAGGTAGAGGGGAGAGAGTACTAACCAGTCTGGTCTGTGTATTATTAAAGAGGTAGAGGAGAGAGTACTAACCAGTCATGTCTGTGTATTATTAAAGTGGTAGAGGAGAGAGTACTAACCAGTCTGGTCTGGACTGTGTATTATTAAAGAGGTATAGAGGAGAGAGTACTAACCAGTCTGGTCTGGTCTGTGTATTATTAAAGAGGTAGAGGAGAGAGTACTAACCAGTCTGGTCTGGTCTGTGTATTATTAAAGAGGTAGAGGAGAGAGTACTAACCAGTCTGGTCTGGTCTGTGTATTATTAAAGAGGTAGAGGAGAGAGTACTAACCAGTGTGGTCTGTGTATTATTAAAGAGGTAGAGGAGAGAGTACTAACCAGTCTGGTCTGTGTATTATTAAAGAGGTAAAGAGGAGAGAGTACTAACCAGTCTGGTCTGTGTATTATTAAAGAGGTAGAGGAGAGAGTACTAACTAGTCTGGTCTGGTCTGTGTATTATTAAAGAGGTAGAGGAGAGAGTACTAACCAGTCTGGTCTGGACTGTGTATTATTAAAGAGGTAGAGGGGAGAGAGTACTAACCAGTCTGGTCTGGTCTGTGTATTATTAAAGAGGTAGAGGAGAGAGTACTAACCAGTCTGGTCTGGTCTGTGTATTATTAAAGAGGTAAAGAGGAGAGAGTACTAACCAGTCTTTTCTGGTCTGTGTATTATTAAAGAGGTAGAGGAGAGAGTACTAACCAGTCTGGTCTGTGTATTATTAAAGAGGTAGAGGGGAGAGAGTACTAACCAGTCTGGTCTGGTCTGTGTATTATTAAAGAGGTAGTGGGGAGAGAGAACTAACCAGTCTGGTCTGGTCTGTGTATTATTAAAGAGGTAAAGAGGAGAGAGTACTAACCAGTCTGGTCTGTGTATTATTAAAGAGGTAGAGGAGAGAGTACTAACCAGTCTGGTCTAGTCTGTGTATTATTAAAGAGGTAGAGGAGAGAGTACTAACCAGTCTGGTCTGGTCTGTGTATTATTAAAGAGGTAGGGGAGAGAGTACTAACCAGTCTGGTCTGTGTATTATTAAAGAGGTAGAGGAGAGAGTACTAACCAGTCTGGTCTGTGTATTATTAATGAGGTAGAGGAGAGAGTACTAACCAGTCTGGTCTGGTCTGTGTATTATTAAAGAGGTAGTGGGGAGAGTACTAACCAGTCTGGTCTGGTCTGTGTATTATTAAAGAGGTAGAGGGGAGAGTACTAACCAGTCTGGTCTGGTCTGTGTATTATTAAAGAGGTAAAGAGGAGAGAGTACTAACCAGTCTGGTCTGTTGTGTATTATTAAAGAGGTAAGAGGAGAGAGTACTAACCAGTCTGGTCTGGTCTGTGTATTATTAAAGAGGTAAAGAGGAGAGAGTACTAACCAGTCTGGTCTGTGTATTATTAAAGAGGTAAAGAGGAGAGAGTACTAACCAGTCTGGTCTGTGTATTATTAAAGAGGTAGAGGAGAGAGTACTAACCAGTCTGGTCTGTGTATTATTAAAGAGGTAAAGAGGAGAGAGTACTAACCAGTCTGGTCTGTGTATTATTAAAGAGGTAAAGAGGAGAGAGTACTAACTAGTCTGGTCTGGTCTGTGTATTATTAAAGAGGTAGAGGAGAGAGTACTAACCAGTCTGGTCTGTGTATTATTAAAGAGGTAGAGGGGAGAGAGTACTAACCAGTCTGGTCTGGTCTGTGTATTATTAAAGGTAGTGGGGAGAGCTAACCAGTCTGGTCTGGTCTGTGTATTATTAAAGAGGTAAAGAGGAGAGAGTACTAACCAGTCTGGTCTGGTCTGTGTATTATTAAAGAGGTAAAGAGGAGAGAGTACTAACCAGTCTGGTCTGGTCTGTGTATTATTAAAGAGGTAGAGGGGAGAGAGTACTAACCAGTCTGGTCTGGTCTGTGTATTATTAAAGAGGTAGAGGAGAGAGTACTAACCAGTCTGGTCTGTGTATTATTAAAGAGGTAGAGGGGAGAGAGTACTAACCAGTCTGGTCTGTGTATTATTAAAGAGGTAGAGGAGAGAGTACTAACCAGTCTGGTCTGGTCTGTGTATTATTAAAGAGGTAGAGGAGAGAGTACTAACCAGTCTGGTCTGTGTATTATTAAAGAGGTAGAGGAGAGAGTACTAACCAGTCTGGTCTGGTCTGTGTATTATTAAAGAGGTAGAGGGGAGAGAGTACTAACCAGTCTGGTCTGGTCTGTGTATTATTAAAGAGGTAGAGGGGAGAGAGTACTAACCAGTCTGGTCTGGTCTGTGTATTATTAAAGAGGTAGAGGAGATAGTACTAACCAGTCTGGTCTGTGTATTATTAAAGAGGTAGAGGGGAGAGAGTACTAACCAGTCTGGTCTGTGTATTATTAAAGAGGTAGAGGAGATAGTACTAACCAGTCTGGTCTGGTCTGTGTATTATTAAAGAGGTAGAGGAGAGAGTACTAACCAGTCTGGTCTGTGTATTATTAAAGAGGTAGAGGAGAGAGTACTAACCAGTCTGGTCTGGTCTGTGTATTATTAAAGAGGTAGAGGGGAGAGAGTACTGACCAGTCTGGTCTGGTCTGTGTATTTTAAAGAGGTAGAGGAGAGAGTACTAACCAGTCTGGTCTGTGTATTATTAAAGAGGTAGAGGGGAGAGAGTACTAACCAGTCTGGTCTGGTCTGTGTATTATTAAAGAGGTAGAGGAGAGAGTACTAACCAGTCTGGTCTGGTCTGTGTATTATTAAAGAGGTAGAGGAGAGAGTACTAAAGAGTCTGGTCTGTGTATTATTAAAGAGGTAGAGGAGAGAGTACTAACCAGTCTGGTCTGGTCTGTGTATTATTAAAGAGGTAGAGGAGAGAGTACTAACCAGTCTGGTCTGTGTATTATTAAAGAGGTAGAGGAGAGAGTACTAACCAGTCTGGTCTGGTCTGTGTATTATTAAAGAGGTAGAGGAGAGATACTAACCAGTCTGGTCTGTGTATTATTAAAGAGGTAGAGGAGAGAGTACTAACCAGTCTGGTCTGTGTATTATTAAAGAGGTAGAGGAGAGAGTACTAACCAGTCTGGTCTGATCTGTGTATTATTAAAGAGGTAGAGGGGAGAGAGTACTAACCAGTCTGGTCTGTGTATTATTAAAGAGGTAGAGGAGAGAGTACTAACCAGTCTGGTCTGTGTATTATTAAAGAGGTTAAGAGGAGAGAGTACTAACCAGTCTGGTCTGGTCTGTGTATTATTAAAGAGGTAGAGGAGAGAGTACTAACCAGTCTGGTCTGGTCTGTGTATTATTAAAGAGGTAGAGGAGAGAGTACTAACCAGTCTGGTCTGTGTATTATTAAAGAGGTAGAGGAGAGAGTACTAACCAGTCTGGTCTGGTCTGTGTATTATTAAAGAGGTAGAGGAGAGAGTACTAACCAGTCTGGTCTGTGTATTATTAAAGAGGTAAAGAGGAGAGAGTACTAACCAGTCTGGTCTGTGTATTATTAAAGAGGTAAAGAGGAGAGAGTACTAACCTGTCTGGTCTGGTCTGTGTATTATTAAAGAGGTAGAGGAGAGAGTACTAACCAGTCTGGTCTGGTCTGTGTATTATTAAAGAGGTAGAGGAGAGAGTACTAAACAGTCTGGTCTGTGTATTATTAAAGAGGTAGAGGAGAGAGTACTAACCAGTCTGGTCTGGTCTGTGTATTATTAAAGAGGTAAAGAGGAGAGAGTACTAACCAGTCTGGTCTGTGTATTATTAAAGAGGTAGAGGGGAGAGAGTACTAACCAGTCTGGTCTGGTCTGTGTATTATTAAAGAGGTAGAGGAGAGAGTACTAACCAGTCTGGTCTGTGTATTATTAAAGAGGTAAAGAGGAGAGAGTACTAACCCTTCTGGTCTGTGTATTATTATAGGGCCTATGCCCTCCCAGGCCCACCCATGGATGAGCCCCTGCCCAGTCATGTGAAATCCATAGATTAGGGCATAATTTATATATTGCTATTGACTAATTTCTTCACATTAGCTTTAACTCAGAAAAATCTTTGAAATTGCTGCATGTTGCGTTCATATTTTTGTTCAGTGTAAAATGAAACACATTATGCAGATGTACAAAAGGCCTGGGTCACAAGGTGTAGCACAGTGCTGTTAGCACACAGAAATAGTTTCACCAACACTACTTTGTTTCAGAGCAGTGGAGATCAGATCAGCTTTAGCGACTCCTCTACTTGGCTATCATGTATCTCAACATCTTCTCAACCTTTGCCCTTGTTTTGAAGGTTTCTTGTAGTGTTGCTGTTCCCTACTTATTGGGGAAGACACCAGTAACAATAACCACCACATCCTGGTGTTATAGCATGATAGTAGATCCTGACATACTGGTGTTATAGCATGATAGTAGAACCTGACATACTGGTGTTATAGCATGATAGTAAACCTGACATACTGGTGTTATAGCATGATAGTAGATCCTGACATACTGGTGTTATAGCATGATAGTAGAACCTGACATACTGGTGTCATAGCATGATAGTAGAACCTGACATACTGGTGTTATAGCATGATAGTAGAACCTGACATACTGGTGTTATAGCATGATAGTAGAACCTGACATACTGGTGTTATAGCATGATAGTAGATCCTGACATACTGGTGTTATAGCATGATAGTGGATCCTGACATACTGGTGTTATAGCATGATAGTAGAACCTGACATACTGGTGTTATAGCATGATAGTAGAACCTGACATACTGGTGTTATAGCATGATAGTAGAACCTGACATACTGGTGTTATAGCATGATAGTAGAACCTGACATACTGGTGTTATAGCATGATCGTAGAACCTGACATACTGGTGTCATAGCATGATAGTAGAACCTGACATACTGGTGTTATAGCATGATAGTAGAACCTGACATACTGGTGTTATAGCATGATAGTAGATCCTGACATACTGGTGTTATAGCATGATAGTAGAACCTGACATACTGGTGTTATAGCATGATAGTAGAACCTGACATACTGGTGTTATAGCATGATAGTAGATCCTGACATACTGGTGTTATAGCATGATAGTAGAACCTGACATACTGGTGTCATAGCATGATAGTAGAACCTGACATACTGGTGTTATAGCATGATAGTAGAACCTGACATACTGGTGTTATAGCATGATAGTAGAACCTGACATACTGGTGTTATAGCATGATAGTAGAACATGACATACTGGTGTTATAGCATGATAGTAGAACCTGACATACTGGTGTTATAGCATGATAGTAGAACCTGACATACTGGTGTTAGTAGCATGATAGTAGAACCTGACATACTGGTGTTATAAGCATGATAGTAGAACCTGACATACTGGTGTTATAGCATGATAGTAGATCCTGACATACTGGTGTTATAGCATGATAGTAGAACCTGACATACTGGTGTTATAGCATGATAGTAGAACCTGACATACTGGTGTTATAGCATGATAGTAGAACCTGACATACTGGTGTTATAGCATGATAGTAGAACCTGACATACTGGTGTTATAGCATGATAGTAGAACCTGACATACTGGTGTTATAGCATGATAGTAGAACCTTACATACTGGTGTTATAGCATGATAGTAGATCCTGACATACTGGTGTTATAGCATGATAGTAGAACCTGACATACTGGTGTTATAGCATGATAGTAGAACCTGACATACTGGTGTTATAGCATGATAGTAGAACCTGACATACTGGTGTTATAGCATGATAGTAGAACCTGACATACTGGTGTAGGGGAGATGTGTGTTATAATGGGGGTAAATTTATTGGAGGTGTGAGTGTGTGTGTGTGTGTGTGTGTGTGTGTGTGTGTGTGTGTGTGTGTGTGTGTGTGTGTGTGTGTGTGTGTGTGTGTGTGTGTGTGTGTGTGTATGTGTATGCGTGTGTGTGTGTGTGTGTGTGTGTGTGTGTGTGTGTGCGGAAGTCATATATGTGTGTGTCAGTAGGAAAGTAGGGAGAAGGGGGATAATGTGACAGTTCAAATTCTACAGCCCCTTCTCTTCAGTCAGTGTATCTCTGTCTCTGTGTTATTGGCTGAAATTAGTTTTCTCCTCAGATTTGGGGAGGCTGTCAAACAGAGACAAACTACACAGCTGATCAAACTGAGATCTGTGAAAAAGTGTTTTGGAGAAAAGGAGAGGTGTTTCGAAGAAAATAGAAGCTGTTTTCTTTAGCAGAGAATAAAGAGACACATGGTGACCTGAAATTAAACAACGAGGATATAAGAAAAACATCAAAGACATTTTCAGTCTCCACAGGACATGGAAATGAAATGAAAATAAAATATCTGGACACCCTGATTTAAAAGGGCCCTTCATTTAAATACAGAAACCGGTTTGTGATTGCTTTCTAGCAAAACAGTGACTACTAGGTGTCGTATTAAAACAGTGAATACTAAGGTTTGTTAAAACAGTGACTACTGGGAGGCTTGTTAAAACAGTGACTACTGGGAGGCTTGTTAAAACAGTGACTACTGAGAGGCTTGTTAAAACAGTGACTACTGGGAGGCTTGTTAAAACAGTGACTACTGGGAGGCTAGTTAAAACAGTGACTACTGAGAGGTGTGTTAAAACAGTGACTACTGGGAGGCTTGTTAAAACAGTGACTACTGAGAGGTTTGTTAAAACAGTGACTACTGGGAGGCTTGTTAAAACAGTGACTACTGAGAGGCTTGTTAAAACAGTGACTACTGGGAGGCTTGTTAAAACAGTGACTACTGAGAGGTTTGTTAAAACAGTGACTACTGAGAGGCTTGTTAAAACAGTGACTACTGGGAGGCTTGTTAAAACAGTGAATACTAAGGTTTGTTAAAACAGTGACTACTGGGAGGCTTGTTAAAACAGTGACTACTGAGAGGCTTGTTAAAACAGTGACTACTGAGAGGTTTGTTAAAACAGTAACTACTGAGAGGCTTGTTAAAACAGTGACTACTGGGAGGCTTGTTAAAACAGTGACTACTGGGAGGTTTGTTAAAACAGTGACTACTGAGAGGCTTGTTAAAACAGTGACTACTGGGAGGTTTGTTAAAACAGTGACTACTGAGAGGTTTGTTAAAACAGTGACTACTGGGAGGTTTGTTAAAACAGTGACAACTGAGAGGCTTGTTAAAACAGTGACTACTGGGAGGCTTGTTAAAACAGTGACTACTGGGAGGCTTGTTAAAACAGTGACTACTGAGAGGTTTGTTAAAACAGTGACTACTGAGAGGCTTGTTAAAACAGTGACTACTGGGAGGCTTGTTAAAACAGTGACTACTGAGAGGCTTGTTAAAACAGTGAATACTAAGGTTTGTTAAAACAGTGACTACTGAGAGGCTTGTTAAAACAGTGACTACTGGGAGGCTTGTTAAAACAGTGACTACTGAGAGGTTTGTTAAAACAGTGACTACTGAGAGGCTTGTTAAAACAGTGACTACTGGGAGGCTTGTTAAAACAGTGACTACTGAGAGGCTTGTTAAAACAGTGACTTCTGAGAGGTTTGTTAAAACAGTGACTACTGGGAGGCTTGTTAAAACAGTGACTACTGGGAGGCTTGTTAAAACAGTGACTACTGGGAGGCTTGTTAAAACAGTGACTACTGGGAGGCTTGTTAAAACAGTGACTACTGGGAGGCTTGTTAAAACAGTGACTACTGGGAGGCTTGTTAAAACAGTGACTACTGAGAGGTTTGTTAAAACAGTGACTACTGGGAGGCTTGTTAAAACAGTGACTACTGGGAGGCTTGTTAAAACAGTGACTACTGAGAGGCTTGTTAAAACAGTGACTACTGGGAGGCTTGTTAAAACAGTGAATACTAAGGTTTGTTAAAACAGTGAATACTAAGGTTTGTTAAAACAGTGACTACTGGGAGGCTTGTTAAAACAGTGACTACTGGGAGGCTTGTTAAAACAGTGAATACTAAGGTTTGTTAAAACAGGGACTACTGGGAGGCTTGTTAAAACAGTGACTACTGGGAGGCTTGTTAAAACAGTGAATACTAAGGTTTGTTAAAACAGTGACTACTGGGAGGCTTGTTAAAACAATGACTACTGGGAGGCTTGTTAAAACAGTGAATACTAAGGTTTGTTAAAACAGTGACTACTGGGAGGCTTGTTAAAACAGTGACTACTGAGAGGCTTGTTAAAACAGTGACTACTGGGAGGCTTGTTAAAACAGTGACTACTGGGAGGCTTGTTAAAACAGTGAATACTAAGGTTTGTTAAAACAGTGAAAACAGTGAATGCCCGGGGGAATAGGAGGGAGGAGTGTGAGTCTGTCTCAGGGTTCTATTCTGGAAGGTTCTGGTCATCAAGAGGAGTGTTAAGCATCCCATTAAAATGGATGTCTAGATCAGTGGGGAGGGAGAGGAGAGAGGAAGGCTCTTCTGCAGGCAGGCCTCAGCTGCCCTTTCAGACCTAACTTATCTCCCATATCTTAGAAGGAAACTACAAATGTGGCCCCGAATTAAAGGAGAGGAGAGGGAGAGGAAGGGAGAGAGGGAGACAGAGAGAGAGAAGTCCCTAAAAGACTGAGAAAACGTATCTCTCTCTCTCTCTCTCTCTCTCTCTCTCTCTCTCTCTCTCTCTCTCTATATATATATATATATATATATATATATATATATATATATATATATATATATATATATATATATATACAGTGGCTTGCGAAAGTATTCATCCCCCTTGGCATTTTTCCTATTTTGTTGCCTTACAAGCTGGAATTAAAATTGATTTTTGGGGGGGTTGTATCATTTGATTTACACAACATGCCTACCACTTTGAAGATGCAAAAATGTTTTCTTGTGAAACAATCAAGAAATAAGATAACAAAAAAGAAAACTTGAGCGTGCATAACCTTTCTCCTTCAGGGTTATCTTTGGTCTCTTTGTTGCCTCTCTGATTAATGCCCTCCTTGCCTGGTCCGTGAGTTTTGGTGGGCGGCCCTCTCTTGGCAGGTTTGTTGTGGTGCCATATTCTATCCATTTTTTAATAATGGATTTAATGGTGCTCCGTGGGATGTTCAAAGTTTCTGATATTTTTTTATAACCCAACACTAATCTGTACTTCTCCACAACTTTGTCCCTGACCTGTTTGGAGAGCTCCTAGGTCTTCATGGTGCCGCTTGCCTGGTGGTGCCCCTTGCTTAGTGGTGTTGCAGACTCTGGGGCCTTTCAGAACAGGTGTATATATGCTGAGATCATGTGACACTTAAATTGCACACAGGGGGACTTTATTTAACTAATTTTGTGGCTTCTGAAGGTAATTCTTTGCTCCAGATCTTATTTAGGGGCTTCATAGCAAAGGGGGTGAATACATATGCACGCACCACTTTTCCGTTATTAATTTTTTATAATGTTTTGGAACTAGTTTTTTTTTTCATTTTACTTCACCAATTTGGACTATTTTGTGTATGTCCATTACATGAAATAAAAATAAAAATCAATTTAAATTACAGGTTGTAATGCAACAAAATAGGAAAAACGTCACGTGGGATGAATACTTTTGCAAGGCACTGTAAATATGCAGTTGAAGTCAGAAGTTTACATACCATTAGGTTGGAGTCATTAAAACTTGTTTTTCAACCACTCCACACATTTCTTGTTAACAAACTCTGGTTTTGGCAAGTCGGTTAGGACATCTACTTTGTGCATGACACAGGTAATTTTTCCAAAAATTGCTTACAGACAGATTATTTCACTTATAATTCACTGTATCACAATTCCAGTGAGTCATAAGTTTACATACACTAAATTGACTGTGCCTTTAAACAGCTTGGAAAATTCCAGAAATTTATGTCATGGCTTTAGAAGCTTCTGATAGGCTAATTGACATCATTTGAGTCAATTTGAGGTGTACCTGTGGATTTATTTCAAGGCCTACCTTCAAACTCAGTGCCTCTTTGCTTGACATCATGGGAAAATCAAAATAAATCAGCCAAGAAAACAATTGTAGACCTCCACAAGTCTGGTTGATCCTTGGGAGCAATTTCCAAACGCCTGAAGGTACAACGTTCATCTGTACAAACAATAGTACGCAAGTATAAACACCATGGGACCACGCAGCCGTCATACCGCTCAGGAAGGAGACGCGTTCTGTCTCCAAGAGATGAACGTACTTTGGTACAAAAAGTGCAAATCAATCCCAGAACAACAGCAAAGGACCTTGTGAAGATGCTGGAGGAAACAGGTACAAAAGTATATATATATCCACTGTAAAACTAGAGTGTCTCTAGTCTCCACTGGCTATCTGGCCAACAGGCTACACTCTAGTCTCCACTGGCTATCTGGGAATCAGGCTACACTCTAGTCTCCACTGGCTATCTGGGAATCAGGCTACACTCTAGTCTCCACTGGCTATCTGGCCAACAGGCTACACTCTAGTCTCCACTGGCTATCTGGGAATCAGGCTTCACTCTAGTCTCCACTGGCAATCTGGGAATCAGGCTACACTCTAGTCTCCACTGGCTATCTGGGAATCAGGCTTCACTCTAGTCTCCACTGGCTGTCTGGGAATCAGGCTTCACTCTAGTCTCCACTGGCTATCTGGCCAACAGGCTTCACTCTAGTCTCCACTGGCTATCTGGGAATCAGGCTTCACTCTAGTCTCCACTGGCTATCTGGGAATCAGGCTACACTCTAGTCTCCACTGGCTATCTGGCCAACAGGCTACACTCTAGTCTCCACTGGCTATCTGGTATACAGGCTACACTCTAGTCTCCACTGGCTATCTGGGAATCAGGCTTCACTCTAGTCTACACTGGCTATCTGGGAAACAGGCTACACTCTAGTCTCCACTGGCTATGTGGGAATCAGGCTACACTCTAGTCTCCACTGGCTGTCTGGCCAACAGGCTACACTCTAGTCTCCACTGGCTATCTGGGAATCAGCCTTCACTCTAGTCTCCACTGGCTATTTGGGAATCAGGCTTCACTCTAGTCTCCACTGGCTATCTGGGAAACAGGCTACACTCTAGTCTCCACTGGCTATCTGGGAATCAGGCTACACTCTAGTCTCCACTGGCTATCTGGGTAAACAGGCTACAATCTAGTCTCCACTGGCTATCTGGCAATCGCACTACCCCTAGTCTCCACTGGCTATCTGGGAATCAGGCTTCACTCCTGTCTCCACTGGCTCTAGCCCCGGAATCAGGCTTCCTCTAGTCTCCACCGGCTATCTGGTCAACAACAGGCTACACTCCTAGTCTCACCGGCTATCTGGGAATCAGGCAAGCACTCTAGTCTCCACTGGCTATCTGGAATCAGGCTACCTCTAGTCTCCATTATCTGGGAATCAGGCTACACTCTAGTATCCACACACTGGCTATCTGGGAATCAGGCCACACTCTAATCTCCACTGGCTATCTGGCCAACAGGCTACACTCTAGTCTCCAATGGCTATCTGGGGAATCAGGCTACACTCTAGTCTCCACTGGCTATCTTGGGATCAGGCTACACTATAGTCTCCACTGGCTATCTGGGAAACAGGCTTCACTCTAGTCTCCACTGGCTATCTGGCCAACAGGCTACACTCTAGTCCTCACTGGCTATCTGGGAATCAGGCTACACTCTCAGTCTCCACTGGCTATCTGGGAATCAGTTACACTCTAGTCTCCACTGGCTATCCTGGGAATCAGGCTACACTCTAGTATCCACTGGCTATCTGGGAATCAGGCTACACTCTAGTCTCCACGGCTATCTGGCCAACAGGCTGCCTCTAGTCTCCAATGGCTATCTGGGGAATCAGCAAGCACTCTAGTCTCCACTGGCTATCTTGGGATCCAGGCTGGGCCTATGGTCTCCACTGGCTATCTCGGAAACAGCTTCCTCCTAGTCTCCACTGGCTATCTGGGAATCCAGGCTCAAGCACTCCTGTCTCCACTGGCTATCTAGCCAACAGGCTACACACTCTAGTCTCCACTGGCTATCTGGCCAACAGGCTTCCTCTAGTCTCCACTGGCTATCTGGGAATCAGGCTACCCTCTAGTCTCCACTGCTATCTGGCCAACAGGCTACACTCTAGTCTCCACCTGGCTATCTGGAATCAGGCTACACTCTAGTCTCCACTGGCTATCTGGGAATCAGGCTACACTCTAGTCTCCACTGGCTATCTGGCCAACCCAGGCTACACTCTAGTCTCCACTGGCTATCTGGGAAAATCAGGCTTCCCTCCCTGGTCTCCACTGGCAATCTGGGAATCAGGCTACACTCTAGTCTCCACTGGCTATCTAGAATCCAGCTTCACCTAGTCTCCACTGGCTGTCTGAGGAATCAGGCTTCACTCTAGTCTCCACTGGCTATCTGGCCAACAGGCTTCCCTCTAGTCTCCACTGGCTATCTGGGATGGGCTTCACTCTGAGTCTCCCATGGCTATCTGGGAAATAAGCTACCCTCTAGTCTCCACCTGGCTATCTAGCCAACAGGCTACACTCTAGTCTCCACTGGCTGCTCTAGCTCTTTGGGCTGCAGTCTCCCTTAGCTAGCATCTAGAATGAGCTTCCTCTAGTCTACTGGCTATCTGGGAAACAGGCTACACTCTGATCTCCACTGACTGTATGTGGCGAGATCAGGCTACCCTCTAGTCTCCACTGGCTGTCTGGCCCAACAGGCTACACTCTAGTCTCCTGGCTATCTGGGAATCAGCCTTCACTCTAGTACTCCACTGGCTATTTGGGAATCCAGGCTTCCCTCTAGTCTCCACTGGCTATCTGAGAGCAGGCTACCTCTTCCCCACTGGCTATCTAGAATGGGCCACCCTCTAGTCTCCACTGGCTATCTGGTAAACAGCTACAATCTAGTCTCCACTGGCTATCTGGCAATCCAGGCTTCACTCTAGTCTCCACTGGCTATCTGGGAATCAGGCTTCACTCTAGTCTCCACTGGCTATCTGGGAATCAGGCTTCACTCTAGTCTCCACTGGCTATCTGGCCAACAGGCTACACTCCTAGTCCTCGCTGTTCATCAGGAAATCAGGCTACCCTCTAGTCTCCACTGGCTATCTGGGAATCAGCCCCCCTCTATTCTCCACTGGCTATCTGACAATCAGGCTACACTCTAGTATCCACTGGCTATCTACAGGCTACCTCTAGTCTCCTGGCTATCTGGCCAACAGGCTACACTCTAGTCTCCTACTATTGCAGGAATCAGGCTACACTCTAGTCTCCACCTGCTATCTTGGGATTCAGGCTACACTATAGTCTCCACTGGCTATCTGGAAACAGGCTTCCACTCTAGTCTCCACTGTATCGCAACACTCTGATCCTCACTGATTATCTGGGGAATCAGGCCACTCTAGTCTCCACTGGCTATCTCGGGAATCAGGCTACACTCTAGTCTCCACTGGCTATCTGGAATCAGGCTTCCCTCTAGTCTCCACTGGCTATCTGGCCAACAGGCTACACTCTAGTCTCCAATGGCTATCGGAGATTGGCTACACTCTAGTCTCCACTGGCTATCTTGGGATCAGAGCTACACTATAGTCTCCACTGGCTATCTGGGAAACAGGCTTCACTCTAGTCTCACTGGCTATCTGGAATCATTCCTCTAGTCTCCACTGGCTATCTGGCCAACCAGGCTACACTCTAGTCTCCACTGGCTATCTGGCCAACAGGGCTTCACTCTAGTCTCCATTGGCTATCTGGGAATCCCAGGCTACACTCTAGTCTCCATGGCTATCTGGCCAACAGGCTACCCTCCTAGTCTCCACTGGCTATCTGGGAATCAGGCTACACTCTAGTCTCCCTGGCTATCTGGGAAATCCAGCTACCCTCTAGTCTCCACTGGCTATCTGGCCCAGCAGGCTACCCTCCTAGTCTCCACTGACTATCTGTATCGAGCCCTCCCCCTAGTCTCCACTGGCAATCTGGGAATCAGGCTGCACTCTAGTCTCCACTGGCTATCTGGGAATCCAGGCTTCACTCCCTAGTCTCCACTAGCTGTCTGTAATCAGCTTCCTCCTAGTCTCCACCCTGGCTATCTGGCCAACAGGCTTCACTCTAGTCTCCACTGGCTATCTGGGAATCAGGCTTCCTCTAGTCTCCACTGGCTATCTGGGAATCAGGCTACACTCTAGTCTCCACTGGCTATCTGGCCAACAGGCTACACTCTAGTCTCCACTGACTATCTGGTATACAGGCTACTCCCTAGTCTCCACTGGCTATCTGGGAATCAGGCTTCCCTCTAGTCTACACTGGCTATCTGGGAGCAGGCTACCCTCTAGTCTCCACTGGCTATGTGAAATCCACTACCTCTAGTCTCCACTGGCTGTCCAGCCCACAACAGGCTACCCTCTAGTCTCCACTGGCTATCTGGGAATCACCCCTTCCTCTAGTCTCCACTGGCTATTTGGGAATCAGGCTTCACTCTAGTCTCCACTGGCTATCTGGGAAACGAGGCTACACTCTAGTCTCCACTGGCTATCAGAATCAGGCTACCCTCTGATCTCCACAGGCTATCTGATAAACAGGCTACAATCTAGTCTCACTGGCTATCTGGCAATCAGGCTTCCCTCTAGTCTCCACTGGCTATCTGGGAATCAGGCTTCTCCCTAGTCTCCACTGGCTATCTGGAATCAATTCTCTAAAGTGTTCACTGGCTATCTGGCCAACCAGGCTACCTCTAGTCCTCACTGTTATCTGGGAAATCAGGCTACACTCTATCTCCACTATTATCTGGAGTCAGGCTACACTCTAGTCTCCACTGGCTGGCATCTGGGAATCAGCTACACTCTAGTATCCACTGGCTATCTGAGGAATCAGGCTACACTCTAGTCTCCACTGGCTATCTGGCCAACAGGCTTTACCCTCTGGTCTCCAATGGCTATCTGGGAATCAGGCTACCCTCTAGTCTCCACTGGCTATCTTGGGATCAGGCTACACTATAGTCTCCACTGGCTATCTGGGAAACAGGCTTCCTCTAGTCTCCACTGGCTATCTGGCCAACAGGCTACACTCTAGTCCTCACTGGCTACTATCTGGGGGAATCAGGCTACACTCTAGTCTCTTGGCTATCTGGGAATCAGGCTACACTCCTAGTCTCCACTGTGTATCTGGGAATCAGGCTACACTCTGGTATCCACTGGCTATCTGGGGAATCAGGCTGCCTCCTGAGTCTCCACTGCTATCTGGCCAACAGGCACCACTCTAGTCTCCAGCTGGCTATCTGGAATCAGGCTACACTCCTAGTCTCCACTGGCTATCTTGGGATCAAGGCTACACTATAGTCTCCACTGGCTATCTGGAAACAGGCTTCACTCCTGGTCTCCACTGGCTATCTGGAATCGAGCTCCCTCTAGTCTCCACTGGCTATCTGCCAACAGGCTACCCTCTAGTCTCCACTGGCTATCTGACCCAGCAGCTTCCTCTAGTCTCCACTGGCTATCTGGGAATCAGGCTACCCTCTGGTACTCACTGGCTATCACGTACTACCTCTAGTCTCCACTGTGCCCCAATCAGGTTTCACTCTAGTCTCACTGGCTATCTGGAATCATATGCTTCTAGTCTCCACTGGCTATCTGGGAATCCAGGCTTCCTCTAGTCTCCACTGGCTATCGGCCAACAGGCTACCTCTAGACTCCACTGGCTATCTGAGAATCAGGCTACCCTCTAGTCTCCACTGGCTATCTAGGAATCAGGCTACACTCTAGTCTCCACTGGCTATCTGGGAATCAGGCTACACTATAGTCTCCACTGGATATTCTACTAACTGTGAAGGAGCTGCTTCCTGTGCTTGGCCTCCTATGTTGAACATAATAAACAGCTCTCTATCCACCGGATGTTACCAAACTCACTAAAAGTGGCAGTGATAAAGCCTCTCTTGAGAAAAAGCCAGAGCCTTACCGGAAAATATAAAAAAACTATCGGCCTATATCGAATCTTCATTCCTCTCAAAAATTTTAGAAAAAGCTTGTTGCAGCAACTCCTGCCTTTCTGAAGACAAACAATGTATACGAAATGCTTCCCAGTCTGGTTTAAGGCCCCATCATAGCACTAGACTGCACTTGTGAAGGTGGTAAGAAAATACCTTTTAATGGCGTCAACCAGGCTCTGCATCTGTCCTCGTGCTACTAACCTTGAGTGCTGCCTTTGACACTATCGATCACCACATTCTTTTGGAAGACTGGGGAAACCCAAATTGGTCTACACGGACAAGTTCTGGCCTGGTTTAGATCTTACCTGTCGGAAAGATATCAGTTTGTCTCTGTGAATGGTCTGTCTCTGACAAATCAACTGTACTTTGATTGTTCCTCAGGTTCCGTTTTAACCACTATTGTTTTTTCCTTTTTACCTCTTGGGATATTATTAAAACTTATAATGTTAACTTTCACTGCTATGCGGATGACACACAGCTGTACATTTTCAATGAAACATGGTAACCCCAAAATTGCCCTCGCTAGAAATATGTGTTTCAGACATAAGGAAGTGGATGGCTGCACCTCACCCCTTCGGACAAAACAAGAGATACTTGTTCTAGGTCCCAAGAAACAAAGATTCTTCTGTTAAATCTACAATTCATCTTGATGGTTGTAAAGTCGTCTCAAATAAAACTGTGAACCTCGCGTTACTCTTGACCTGATCTCTCTTTTGTGAACATATCAAGACTGTTTCAAGACGTCCATCTACGTAACATTGCAAAAATAAAGGAAATTTTCTTGTCCAAAATGATGCAGAAAATTTAATCCATGCATTTTGTTACTTCTAGGTTAGACTACTGCAATGCTCTGCTTTCCATTCAGATAATGCACTAAATAAACTTCAGTTAGTGTTAAATACGGCTGCTAGAATCCTGACTAGAACCAACTATCATATTACTCAGTGTTAACTTTGGCTTCCTGTTAAGCGGGCTGATTTCAAAGGTTTTACTGTTAACCTATAAGCGTTACATGGGCTTGCTCCTACCTATCTTTCCGAGTTGGTCCTGCCCTACATACCAATAAATGCGCTACGGTCACAAGATGCGTAACCTCCCTAATTGTCCTAGAATTTCTAAGCAAACACGGAGGCAGGGCTTTCTCCTATAGATCTCCATTTTTATGGAACAGTTTGCCTACCCATGTGAAAACAGACTCGGTCTCAACATTTAGGAAGTCTTTACTGAAGACTTATCTCTTCAGTAGGTCATATGATTGAGTGTGAGTCTGCCCAGGAGTGTGAAAGGTGACGAAGGCTCTGGAGCAACAACAACCCCTTGCTGTCTCTGCCAGGCAGATTCCCCTCTCTCCCACTGGGGTTCTCTGCCTCTAACCCTGTTACAGGGGGCTGAGTCACTGGCTTGCTGGTGCTCTTTCATGCCGTCCCTAGGAGGGTGCGTCACTTAGTGGGTTGAGTTGCTAGCGTGATCTTCCTGTCTGGGTTGGCGCCCCCCCTTGGTTTGTGCTGTGGTGAAACCTCTGTAGGCTATAATGCCTTGTCTCAGGATTGTATGTTGGTGGTTGAGATATCCTCTGGTCCGGGGAGCTGTGCTTTGGCAGAGTGGGGTGGGATTATATCCCCTTCTGTTTGGCTGTCCGGTTTCTTCGGATAGGGCCACAGTGTCTCGGACCGCTCCTGTCTCAGCCTCAGTATTTATGCTGCAGTAGTTTATGTGTCGGGGGCTGGGGTTAGTTAGTTATACCCTGGAGTACTTCTCCTGTCTTATTAAGTGTCCTGTGTGAATTTAAGTGTGTCTCTCTAATTCTCTCGTTCTCTCTTTCTCTCTGAGAACCTGGGCCCTAGGACCATGCGTCAGGACTACAGGGCATGCTACATGCCCCCATCGCCTGGCCTTGCTGCTATTCAGTTTCAATTGTTCTGCCTGCGGTTACGAAACCCCTACCTGTCCCAACCTGCTGTTTCCAACTCTTAATGATAAAGCTATGAAAAGCCTTTTTAGAGACCTGAGCCCTAGGACCATACGTCGGGACTACCGGCCGTGGTACTCTTGCTGTCCCCCAGTCCGCCTGGCCTTGCTGCTATTCAGTTTCAACTGTTCTGCCTGCGGATTATTACTGTCCCAACCTGCTGTTTTCAACTCTTAATGATCGGCTATGAAAAGCCAACTAGGAATTTATTCCTGATTATTATTTGACCATGCTTGTCACTTATAACATTTTAACATCTTGGCATGGTTCTGTTATATTCTCCACCGGCACAGCAAGAGGACTGGCCACCTCATAACCTGGTTCCTCTCTAGGTTTCTTCCTAGGTTTCGGCCTTTCTAGGGAGTTTTTCCTAGCCACCGTGCTCTACACCTGCATTACTAGCTGTTTGGGGTTTTAGAGCTGGGTTTCTGTAAGCACTTTGAGATATTAGCTGATGTAAGAAGGGCTATATAAAATAAAATTGATTGATTG
>NW_025535757.1:37500-82523 GCF_020615455.1 Coregonus clupeaformis | reverse complement strand
CATGGAATCTGGTGACCTCATGCACTTCCTCAACAGACACTCCATGTTCCTCTACATGAAGAATCTTCATCTCATTCCTCAGGGAAGGGTTGGTCCCTGAACAACACAATAAAAAGGAGACAGAAAGACAAATATTGTATTATTCATCCAACTAAATCACAAAGAATATGCAGTATCAGATCACAGTAAACTCAAACTCCCAGAATATTCATTTATTCATTCAGGAAGTGAAACTCAGTTACATGGAAATGTCTTTCTGAATACTATGTCTATATGGTTTTACCTAAACAGACAAAGTGTGGCAGATGAACTTCCTCCAGTTCACCTAACTCCATAGTGATGTCCAGCAATGGACCACCTTGTCCGTACTGCATGTCTTTCAGAAGTTGACTGTAGGGTTCCCAGTTCCTGAAGTGATACTTCAGAATGACATCTCCGTCACACACCCAGCGGAGACCAGACACTGTGCACTCATAACGCCCTTTGGGTGTCCTGTGCCTGAGGGCAACAACAAGATATGGTAGAGAGGGTCAATCGTCAAATGGAGAGGTTGGATTAGAAGCCTATTCCCAAAGGTAATGGGGAAATACACTAGCAAGTGGAATGAAATGTTAAAAGTAGTTATTTTACCTGAACATTGTCACTTCCTGGACAGTGGAAGTCAAGGGTTCAATCTGAAGCCACTGTGTGGAGTCCTGAACAAGGACAAGCATGTCAGTTATACATATGGGGCCTGTTTCCCGGACACAGATTGAGTCTAGTGCTGGACTTAAAGCATGATCAATGGAAGTTTCAAGAAAGTTATTTAAGGTCCAAGACTAGGCTTAATCTTTGTCCGTGAAACTGGCTCATTAAATGAACAAAGTAATTTATCTAATGTATTTATTCAATGTTACATGGAATGCAGGTGATTGATCCAATTAAACTGTCTAATGACAAAATATGACAGAAGTTAAAATCCTGCATTCCTACAAGCAGAACACAGGACTGTCTATATCCCAGTATGAATGGTTGGTCAGTACACACCTGGCTTTCAGACTGTGTTTATATTACTAAAGCAGAACACAGGACTGTCTATATCCCAGTATGAATGGTTGGTCAGTACACACCTGGCTTTCAGACTGTGTTTATATTACTAAAGCAGAACACAGGACTGTCTATATCCCAGTATGAATGGTTGGTCAGTACACACCTGGCTTTCAGACTGTGTTTATATTACTAAAGCAGAACACAGGACTGTCTATATCCCAGTATGAATGGTTGGTCAGTACACACCTGGCTTTCAGACTGTGTTTATATTACTAAAGCAGAACACAGGACTGTCTATATCCCAGTATGAATGGTTGGTCAGTACACACCTGGCTTTCAGACTGTGTTTATATTACTAAAGCAGAACACAGGACTGTCTATATCCCAGTATGAATGGTTGGTCAGTACACACCTGGCTTTCAGACTGTGTTTATATTACTAAAGCAGAACACAGGACTGTCTATATCCCAGTATGAATGGTTGGTCAGTACACACCTGGCTTTCAGACTGTGTTTATATTACTAAAGCAGAACACAGGACTGTCTATATCCCAGTATGAATGGTTGGTCAGTACACACCTGGCTTTCAGACTGTGTTTATATTACTAAAGCAGAACACAGGACTGTCTATATCCCAGTATGAATGGTTGGTCAGTACACACCTGGCTTTCAGACTGTGTTTATATTACTAAAGCAGAACACAGGACTGTCTATATCCCAGTATGAATGGTTGGTCAGTACACACTGGCTTTCAGACTGTGTTTATATTACTAAAGCAGAACACAGGACTGTCTATATCCTAGTATGAATGGTTGGTCAGTACACACCTGGCTTTCAGACTGTGTTTATATTACTAAAGCAGAACACAGGACTGTCTATATCCCAGTATGAATGGTTGGTCAGTACACACCTGGCTTTCAGACTGTGTTTATATTACTAAAGCAGAACACAGGACTGTCTATATCCCAGTATGAATGGTTGGTCAGTACACACCTGGCTTTCAGACTGTGTTTATATTACTAAAGCAGAACACAGGACTGTCTATATCCCAGTATGAATGGTTGGTCAGTACACACCTGGCTTTCAGACTGTGTTTATATTACTAAAGCAGAACACAGGACTGTCTATATCCCAGTATGAATGGTTGGTCAGTACACACCTGGCTTTCAGACTGTGTATATATTACTAAAGCAGAACACAGGACTGTCTATATCCCAGTATGAATGGTTGGTCAGTACACACCCTGGCTTTCAGACTGTGTTTATATTACTAAAGCAGAACACAGGACTGTCTATATCCCAGTATGAATGGTTGGTCAGTACACACCTGGCTTTCAGACTGTGTTTATATTACTAAAGCAGAACACAGGACTGTCTATATCCCAGTATGAATGGTTGGTCAGTACACACCTGGCTTTCAGACTGTGTTTATATTACTAAAGCAGAACACAGGACTGTCTATATCCCAGTATGAATGGTTGGTCAGTACACACCTGGCTTTCAGACTGTGTTTATATTACTAAAGCAGAACACAGGACTGTCTATATCCCAGTATGAATGGTTGGTCAGTACACACCTGGCTTTCAGACTGTGTTTATATTACTAAAGCAGAACACAGGACTGTCTATATCCCAGTATGAATGGTTGGTCAGTACACACCTGGCTTTCAGACTGTGCCTGACTCCTGAAGGTATGTAAAAGTGAGAATTGACATTATGACTTACCTCAACATGGTCACAAGTCTTACAGCTCTGAGGAATCCCTGAAGTCAAAAGTAGTTGTTATTTAAAACGGACAATCTCATGTAATAATGAATTAATAAATATTAAACAGACTTGTAATAAAAATGAATGTAAGTGAGCAACAGTCTCAGAATGTACACTCATTATCATACCATAATCTGACATTAGTGTTATATTAATGAATGTTTGTGGAAGCAGGAAACAACATGGTTGTTTTGTTGTCATGTTTTGTAGATGTTGGGGGCCTGATTTCTGGTAGATCCCAGGATGAGAGCTTAAAGGTAGAGTCAGCTAAATGATGTTGTACGAGCAGCACCGCAGATATTGTGATGAGCAAGATGCCTGACTTCTCTCTCACACAGTATCTGCCCATGTGCACGGGTTCTCTTCACTCTTACAGCGTGGTAGCCACGGGACCAAAACAGAGGAGTTTAGCATCGCGCTCCAACGCTCTTAGTTGTTGTAGAAGTTTACCCACTATGATGTTTACTTTGTGCATCTACATCATATTGCTGACTCTACCTTTAAGTTTGTTTTGACCAAATAGATCATGATTGTGTTCCTTGCCTGGGATTCAAGAACGCTTTAATCGTATTTTGATTTTAAAACAATTATCAGTTAACACTCACATATCTGGTCTCTGGTGTTCTCAGGTCCAGGCTTGATACAACACTCTCCACCATGGTCTCTGGTGTTGGGAAAGCAGAAGGATAGACTGTGATTAAACTAAATACAACTTATAAAGGCTTTATATAGCATACATACAGTCTTCATAAGCATTACAAAGGGTGTATAAAGGGTGACAGAACCACTCCCTATGTAGGGTGCATTGCCAAATGTGACATAACACTATGTCAACTTCCATGAAGTCAATACTGATGGTGACATTACAGGTGACATTGCTTATCTTGATGAAAGCCCCTAGAGACGTGAAGTCACCAGGTATCATTTTAACAGGTTCTGATGCCCTCTTGTGGTTAGAGTGAAACTGACACTACAGTGAGACATAGGAGAGGAAACATCTGTACATCCAACAGAACACATTAAAACACACCACTGCTACTAATCTAACTGTCTGTAGGTCCAACAGAACACATTAAAACACACCACTACTACTAATCTAACTGTCTGTAGGTCCAACAGAACACATTAAAACACACCACTACTACTAATCTAACTGTCTGTACATCCAACAGAACACATTAAAACACACCACTACTAATCTAACTGTCTGTAGGTCCAACAGAACACATTAAAACACACCACTACTACTAATCTAACTGTCTGTAGGTCCAACAGAACACATTAAAAACAAACCACTACTACTAATCTAACTGTCTGTAGGTCCAACAGAACACATTAAAAACCACCACCACTACTAATCTAACTGTCTGTAGGTCCAACAGAACACATTAAAACACACCACCACTACTAATCTAACTGTCTGTAGGTCCAACAGAACACATTAAAACACACCACCACCACTAATCTAACTGTCTGTAGGTCCAACAGAACACATTAAAACACACCACTACTAATCTAACTGTCTGTAGGTCCAACAGAACACATTAAAACACACCACTACTACTAATCTAACTGTCTGTAGGTCCAACAGAACACATTAAAACACACCACCACTACTAATCTAACTGTCTGTAGGTCCAACAGAACACATTAAAACACACCACTACTACTAATCTAACTGTCTGTAGGTCCAACAGAACACATTAAAACACACCACCACTACTAATCTAACTGTCTGTAGGTCCAACAGAACACATTAAAACACACCACCACCACTAATCTAACTGTCTGTAGGTCCAACAGAACACATTAAAACACACCACCACTACTAATCTAACTGTCTGTAGGTCCAACAGAACACATTAAAACACACCACCACCACTAATCTAACTGTCTGTAGGTCCAACAGAACACATTAAAACACACCACTACTACTAATCTAATTGTAGGAATGATTCCAGAGGAAAACACATGATAAAACATTGATATGACTCACCTTTGAATGTGTTGGTCATCTACCTGACACAGGGTCACTGAGGAGTAGGAATAAACCTCACCCAAACCCAAACCCAAACCCAGGATAGAGGGGTTCAGTGAATGTGGTGTGTTCTGTGTAAAGTTGTGTCAGTATACCAGAGGAGGACACGCTATAGAAGGACAAAGTACCAGCTGGCCAGTCCAGATACACTCCAACTCTGTTAGAAACAGGACCAGGGATGGATCTGCCGACTCCAGGATGATAAAAGTTATATCCTCTGTCAGAGCAGAATAAACACCAGGACTTCCTGTTGTATCCAATCCGACTGTCCTCCTCCACTCCCTTCCTCTTCATTCCTTTGTACACCACACCAATGAGAGCCCCCGTCACAATCCCTCTCCACCTCCCAGTAATAACGAGATCCAGATAAGCCTTCTCTGCAGAGAACTTGGGGATGATGGTCAAATCTGTCTGGATGGTCTTCATAATGCTGCTCCTCCTCCACCCATGTCACCTTCCTGTTCCCCCTGAGACAGTATCAGTTCTGGGTTTGCTGTATTTGGGTCCAGGGTGAGATGACAGGCATCTGTAGACAAAAGGAGAGTTTAATCAAACCACATCTTCATATAAAATGTTGTTTTGTAGGTAGAGAACAAGTATTGATTAGTTACTATGTTACTGTAGTTCTGAATATGCAGTTAATTAGGATTGAAGAGACTTACATTTCCTCAGCCCTGGTTTCAGCCTGAACTCTCCACCATGATCCACACTGTAGGAGAAACAGGTTATTGACTGACAAAGACCTAATACAGCAGTCAACATTTAAACCATATTGTTGTGTTCTGGTGCACTATCCAAGTTCATTACTAGAGAAATACAGGTATTCTATCCAACCTACTGCATACAGAACAGAGTACAATTCATTACTAGAGACATACAGGTATTCTACCCTACCTACTGCATACAGAACATAGTACAATTCATTACTAGAGACATACAGGTATTCTAGCCTACCTACTGCATACAGAACAGAGTACAATTCATTACTAGAGACATACAGGTATTCTATCCTACCTAATGCATACAGAACAGAGTACAATTCCAACAGGATATCAGAGATGCAGAAGAAGAGTATTCATGTGGTGATGATGTATGCTGTGTTGGAGTGCTAAGCCTGCTGGGTAAACGTCCCCTGTATTCTACCATCATGTCCTCATGTTACTGAACCTACTACACTTCATAGGACACAACCACTGCTCACACTATTAGGACATCTATTCTGACTTACTTCAGCTTCATCAGTTTATCTGTGGGATCCACCAGAGCAGCTGAAAGCAGTCCCCCTGCAGAGTCTCCTGGGTGATTGTAGCTCAGGTCCAGCTCTTTCAGGTGGGAGGGGTTTGACCTCAGAGCTGAAGACAGAGCAGCACAGCCCTCCTCTGTGACCAGACAGCCAGACAGCCTACAGAGAGACACAACAGCTGTCTAGGTTGGTGGACTGGTGTCAATCATCTTGTAGGACACTCAGACATTTGTCCATGACACAAACATTGTGATGAAACATCAGATGTTCAGAGTATTTGTTTTACTAAGCTCAGTACCGACCTGACTGAAACAGCTGTACTTACCCCAGTGTGTGTAGTTTACAGTCTGGATCCTCCAGTCCAGCAGACAGCAGTGTAACTCCTGAGTCCTGCAGGTCATTGTCTCTCAGCTCCAGTTGTTTCAGTTGTGAGTTGGGTGAACTCAGGACTGAGGCCAGATCTGAACAGCAACCTCTGTCAGACCACACTGACCTAGACTAGAGGGCAGAAGAGCACATGATTAACAAATGTTTAAAACATCCACATAATAACTCATACTGAAGAAAGTTAACTCACACTAGTGTCTGTATGTTGCAGAGTGTACTGGTTAGTCCAACACAGAGCAGCTCCACTCCTCTGTCTCCCAGGTCATTGTAGCTGAGGTCCAGTTCTCTCAGGGGGGAGTTTGGTGTCTGCAGAGCTGAAGCCAGAGTTTCATAGGATTCATATGTGAGTTTACAGCCAGACAGTCTGGAGAGAGGAGATATGGTGATATACTGTTAAATATGCAAAGCTTTAAGAATAATGAGATGCATTAAGATAATAACAGAAGGACACATGATTAACCAATGTTAAAAACATACTAACTCACTCAAGATATTTACCTTAGTTTTTATATATGTATGTATGTTTCTGGATATGTCCCAAAAATGTTAAAATAATGTTAAAAACATACACATACTAACTATACTGAACAGAAATATAAACCCAACATGTAAAAGTGTTGGTCCCACGTTTCATGAGCTGAAATAAAAGATCCCAGATATGTTCCATACGCACAAAAGCTTATTTCTCTCAAATGTTGTGCATAAATTTGTTTAGATCCCTGTTAGTGAGCATTTCTCCTTTGTTAAGATAATCCATTTTGTTAAGATAATCCATTCACCTGACAGGTGTGGTATATCAAGAAGCTGATTAAACAGCATGATCATTACACAGGTGCACATTGTGCTGGGGACAATAAAAGGCCACTCTGAAATGTGCAGTTTTGTCACACAACACAATGTCACAGATGTGTCAAGTTTTGAGGGAGCGTGCAATTGGCATGATGACTGCAGGAATGTCCACCAGAGCTGTTGCTAGATAATTTTATGTTAATTTCTCTACCATAAACCGCCTCCAACGTTTTAGAGAATTTGGCAGTACATCCTACCGGCCTCACAATCACAGACTAACCACGCCAGCCCAGGACCTCCACATCCGGCTTCTTCACCTGCAGGATGGTCTGAGACAAGCCACCAGGACAGCTGATTTAACTGTGGGTTTTCACAAACAACTAATTTCTGCACAAACTGTCAGAAACCGTCTCAGGGATGCTCATCTGCGTACTCGTCATCCTCACCAGGGTCTTGACCTGACTGCAGTTCGGCGTCGTAACCGACTTGTGTGGGCAAATGCTCACCTTCGATGGCCACTGGCACACTGGAGAAGTGTGCTCTTCACGGATGAATCCCGGTTTCAACTGTACCGGGAAGATGGCAGAAAGCGTGTATGGCGTCGTGATGGCATTGTGTGGGCAAGCGGTTTGCTGATTTCAACGTTGTGAACAGAGTGCCCCATGGTGGCGGTGGGGTTATGGTATGGGCAGGCATAAGCTACGGACAATGAACACAATCGCATTTTATCGATGGGAATTTGAATGCACAGAGATACCATGATGAGATCATGAGGCCCATTGTCGTGCCATTCAACCGCCGCCATCACCTCATGTTTCAGCATGATAATGCACGGCCCGTGTCGCAAGGATCTGTATACAATTCCTGGAAGCTGAAAATGTCCCAGTTCTTCCATGGACTGCATACTCTACCAGACATGCCTGTTTGGGATGCTCTGGATCGACGCGGTATCGACAGCGTCTTCCAGTTCCCGGCAGTTTCCAGCAACTTCGCACAGCCATTGAAGAGGAGTGGGACAACATTCCACAGGCCACAATCAACAGCCTGATCAACTCTATGTGAAGGAGATGTGTCGCGCTGCATGAGGCAAATGGTGGTCACACCAGATACGGACTGGTTTTCTGATACACACCCATACTTTTTTTTTTAAGGTATCTGTGACCAACAGATGCATATCTGAATTCCCATTTATGTGAAATCCATAGATTAGGGCCTAATGAATTTATTTCAATTGACTGATTTCCTCATATGAACTGTAACTCAGTAAAACCTTTCAAATTGTTGCATGTTGCGTTTATATTCTTGTTCAGTATACAGTACATACATAATATTTAAACACTCACAGTGGATACTGAAGATATTTAACTCACACTAGTGTCTGTATGTTGCAGAGTGGACTGGTTAGTCCAACACAGAGCCGCTCCACTCCTCTGTCTCCCAGGTCATTGTAGCTGAGGTCCAGTTCTCTCAGGGGGGAGTTTGGTGTCTGCAGAGCTGAAGCCAGAGTCTCACAGGATTCATATGTGAGTTTACAGCCAGACAGTCTGGAGAGAGGAGATCATCTGTTAGATATACAAATCCTTCAGAATAATGATACTGTATACATCAACTCAATAACAGAACTTACAGTGCTCTCTTGCAGGTTTTCACTACCGGCAGCAACCTCTGATAACCTGTCTCTGATGTGGTGTATGTCTTCAGGTCAAACTCCTCCAGCACCTCCTCTGACATCAGTAACAGGTAGGCCAGGGCTGAACATTGTTGAGGTTCTAGGTCTGTTTCTGAAAGAGTTCCTGATCGCAGGGAGGTTTGCATTTCTTCAACTAGAGAGTTGGCACCAAGTTCATTCAGACAGTGGAACAAGTTGATGATCCTTTCTGGTGAGGATTCCCTTTTGATCTTGTCTGAAAGGTACCTGACTGCTCTCTCGACTGTTTCCTCATTGCTCTGTGTTGTACTTCCTGTCTGTGTCAGAAGGCCTCGTAACAGATTCTGATTGGACTCCAGTGAGAGACCCAGAAGGAAGCGGAGGAACAGGTCCAGGTGTCCATTCTCACTCTTCAAGGCTTGGTCCACTGCTCTCCTGTGTAAGTCAGACAACAGGTCTGACTTCATGTATCTGTACTGTTGTTGTTTCAAGATATATTGGACGGTTGGAGTGGCTGCTTCATCATAGTCAGAGGAATCATCATCACCATCACTAGTGACTGCTTTGGGGGGGAAAACATTTTCCTTCTTGTCCAGACATGATTCTAAAGCATGCACTGCTGCTAGAAACTCCTGCATGCTCAGATGCACAAAGCTGTAGACCTTGTCTTGGTACAGCCCAGATTCTTCTTTAAAGATCTCTGTACACAATGCTGAGTACTCTGATGCCTCTGTGACATCAAGGCCACACTCTCTCAGGTCCTCCTCATAGAAGATCAGGTTGCCCTTCTGCAGCTGTTGGAAAGCCAGCTTTGCCAGTTTCAGGATAATCTCTTTGTCTGACTGAGACAGTTCCTTTGGGTTTGTCTCTGTGGCTTTGTTGTACTTCTTGTTCTTCACAATGATTTGGATGAGCGTGAAGTGTGAGTACATCTGGGTCTGAGTTTTGGGGACTTCATCCTTCTCTGCCTCTTTCAGCATCATCTCAAGGACAGTGGCTGATATCCAACAGAAGACTGGCATGTGGCACATGATGTGGAGGCTCCTTGATGTTTTTATGTGGGTGATGATTTCATTGGCCAGATTCTGATCTGTGATTTTCTTCCTGAAGTACTCCTCCTTCTGTGGATCATTGAACCCTCGTACCTCTGTCACCTGGTCAACACACTCAGGAGGGATCTGATTGGCTGCTGCAGGCCGTGAGGTTATCCAGAGGAGAGCAGAGGGAAGCAGATTCCCCTTGATGAGGTTTGTCAGCAGCACGTCCACTGAGGTTGGCTTCGTGACATCACAGCACCTCTCATTGTTTTTGAAGTCTAGAGGAAGTCGACACTCATCCAGACCATCAAAAATGAAAATAGTTTTGGTTTCACCATCTTCAATGTTGTCAATCTCTTTCAGCTCTGAGAAGTAGTGGGAAAGAAGTTGCATCAGACTGTATTGGTCCTTTTTCAGGTTCAGATCACGGAAAGGAAGAGGAAACATGAAATGAACGTCCTGATTTGCTTTTCCCTCTGCCCAGTCAAGGATGACCTTCTGCACAGAGACTGTTTTTCCAATGCCAGCGATTCCTTTTGTCAGCACAGTTCTGATAGGTTTGTCTTGTCCAGGTAAAGGCTTGAAGATGTCGTTGCATTTGATTGGTGTCTCTTGTGTGGTTTGTTTCTTGGATGCCATCTCTATCTGTCTCACCTCATGTTCATTATTGACCCCTCCACTTCCACCCTCTGTGATGTAGAGCTCTGTGTAGATGTCCTTTAACAGACTTTGGTGTCCAATTCCTTCAGATATGTGTTGATACTTGTGTTTCAGTTTAGCCTTAATGTCTTGTTGGACTGTCAGAAGAGTTTGACCTGTAGGAAAACAATGAGATTGATATTAATCCCATAAAACTAGAAGATTAACTTTTGAAAGTTAAAACTGATCAACATGATCTAATATTAAAGCAGTAATTTGATCAATAGAGAAAGATGTAAGGTGTGGACGGGAGGGCTGTTGTAACTCCCAGTCTTACTCCTCATACCCAGAGGGTTGTGTGTGAACATTACAGCACCCTGGCTGACAATCCCCTCCATCGTCTCAACTGGATCCTGAACGTTTTCATAGTCCAACTGGTAGTCAGAGCTTTTCATCTGTTGTTCAGACATTTTGCCACGTCTCAGAGGTTCCCGGCTGGGTGTAGGTGACTCTGCTCTGGGCTTCTGGACACTTTCAACAAAACAGGGAGACAGATCACTTCATCAATAGTGCATCAATATCACATCAACAACTGCATAGCTGAACTCAAGTCCTGATGTTTCTTTGAAATGAGGGGCTGCTGTTCTGAAGCCTTTTCCAGATTGCAAAAAATCTGAAGCATGTACGGGATTCTCTACTTTACACACAGTCTCTACTCTACTCATTCACTATGGGATTCTCTACTTTACACACAGTCTCTACTCTACTCATTCACTATGGGATTCTCTACTTTACACACAGTCTCTACTCTACTCATTCACTATGGGATTCTCTACTTTACACACAGTCTCTACTCTACTCATTCACTATGGGATTCTCTACTTTACACACAGTCTCTACTCTACTCATTCACTATGGGATTCTCTACTTTACACACAGTCTCTACTCTACTCATTCACTATGGGATTCTCTACTTTACACACAGTCTCTACTCTACTCATTCACTATGGGATTCTCTACTTTACACAGTCTCTACTCTACTCATTCACTATGGGATTCTCTACTTTACACACAGTCTCTACTCTACTCATTCACTATGGGATTCTCTACTTTACACATAGTCTCTACTCTACTCATTCACTGCCCAGAGAACAGACTACTCTGGCCATTTCAGTGATGAATGGAGAATGGTGCTTGTTTAATAAAGCTACATCAATCAATGTCTGCAAGATCACATCCTGATAGTATTCTACAGAACCCAATATAATAGCATAGCTGGCCAAACCCTCCCCTACCCTGGACGACACTGGGCCAATTGGGCGCCGCCCCATGGGTCTCCCGGTCGCGGCCGCCTGCAACAGAGCCTGGACTCAAACCAGGATCTCTAGTGGCACAGCTAGCACTGCGATGCAGAGCCTTAGACCACTGCGCCACTCGGGAGGCCCCCTGGTCAAAGGATTTTTGGAAACACTTCTCTTAAATTAGTTGTATATCTTTAAAATAACTATATTTACAATTGATCTCTTACCTCTTAGAACTGGTGTCTTGAGTCAGACTCTTTTTAGAGGCAGTGCCTCTCTCCTCTCTCTCAGAATACTTCCTCTTAGTGGCAGTGCCTCTCTCCTCTCTCTCCCCAGACAGACTCATTTTAGAGGTAGTGGCCCCCTCCTCTCTCTCCCCAGAGTGACTCATTTTAGAGTCAGTGGTCCCCTCCTCTCTCTCCCCAGAGAGACTCATTTTAGAGTCAGTGGTCCCCTCCTCTCT
This sequence comes from Coregonus clupeaformis, assembly GCF_020615455.1. NCBI lineage: Eukaryota > Metazoa > Chordata > Actinopteri > Salmoniformes > Salmonidae > Coregonus > Coregonus clupeaformis. The sequence goes on along the minus strand of NW_025535757.1, from coordinate 70,185 downwards.
CTCCCCAGAGAGACTCATTTTAGAGTCAGTGGTCCCCTCCTCTCTCTCCCCAGAGAGACTCATTTTAGAGTCAGTGGTCCCCTCCTCTCTCTCCCCAGAGAGACTCATTTTAGAGGCAGTGGTCCCCTCCTCTCTCTCCCCAGAGAGACTCATTTTAGAGGCAGTGGTCCCCTCCTCTCTCTCCCCAGAGAGACTCATTTTAGAGTCACAGCTCACTCAGCTACAATAAGAAATAGCAGAACAGTCAATATTTCTGAACATTGTTGAAGTAGCATTAATAATGACAAGACTTTTACAGAGTTCACACAACAACGTCACCTGCTAAATGAAATGACCTCGATAACAGCACGTCAGTTAAATATAACAACCAGAACCGTTATTTTTTTTGTTCACTGTTCAGACCAGCTAAATTAAAGTTCTGAACCGGTTCAAACCCCAAAAAAGTAACGGTTTTTATTGTTCATATCTGTTCCTTTTTTAAACCTCTGAAATCTCTCTATTTTTATTTAATTTAGCTCAACATTAAATGACTTGACCAATCAGCGCTGATAGAACAGCTTGCTGTGGAGCGGGCAAGCTATTTAAATGCATTGGACAGTGTAGTGACATTTAGCGTGAGGGGAAAGAGTGAGAGGAGGTTGGAGGAGGAGGCTTGGCATCTTGTTGTTATGACATGCATTATCTGAATTACGTCTACAGAATTATTTATACGGTGGACCGGCTTCTGTAAAGGAACTTTTAATTGTCTTTGAACTTCAGAGAGTTGGCTTACCTAATGTTGGACCAGCGCTAGCTAGTTAGCTAGTTAGTTAGCAAGCTTGTGTGTGCAGAGCGACACCAGAATAAAATAAAATAAAAGTCTTACCTTTTTGTAGTTAATAAATCCAATGTGAAACTTAATAACCATAGTATCCTTAACTAGCATAGAAAAAGGGAATCCGTTTTCCCGTAATGAATTCTCTCTCCCTAATTTCTGAATCACGCTACAGTAGACTATGCACACTGGCAAAGACTTTCAGCTGGCAGGCCGACACTGGAAGACGACACTGGGGAACAGAGTGAGGGGCTTTGCATAGGCGCTTTGTTGCGTTTTATGTGTGACTGGAATAATAACTGCCTGGATTCTGTTCCTCAAATCTTGTATTATTCCAACCTTTGTTGGTAGCAACAACACTATTTTATAAAAAGCAATATATTCATATGGTTTTTGAACACTATAATTTGTTTACAAGCACAACTGATAATAACTACCTTCTGATAGAAGAATTAGGTAATGACTAATTATTACACTCCACTGAATAATAAGACTAATCTAATAATGCGTTAAGCTTAGTTAGAAGTAAAACCAGGGCTTTGGATCTATGCAAGCGGAAAGCAACTGTGAAACCGATAACAGGAAACAGGATGTGAAACTAGACACTGAGAAGCATGTCCCCACCTGTAAACGATGCATATCTGCCCAGCAACAGAGTATTTTGTGTCTTCGGAAACCAGTACAGGAAGAAACGACTAGGTTGCTGTGCAGTGCTTACAGAGAAATGTGACAGTTGCCAAAATATGGGCTAGGAGCTTTCTCATTGGCCCACTTAGGGGCGTAGTAGAGGTATAAAAAACGTTGTGCATTGTGTGATTTTCAGAGCGCTCTCAATGAATACACCTACTGACCATTGCAATAAGGGGTCTTTGTTTAATTTATTTAAACTAGAGATTTACACCTCTGGGAATTATTCAAAGATTTAAGAAGTGTTTGATTTCAACCATAAAGATAACAAAATTCTCCTGACACCTTCCCACTTGGTTATGAACACAGCATGATGTCCAATGTCCACTAGATGCATATGAGGTTTTGTTTTGCCGGATGTCTAGCCAGTATTTTCCATACGACGCACATGTGCTTCACTTTTAAACTCGCTATTTTATTTTTTATTTAACCTTTATTTAACCAGGTAAGCCAGTTGAGAGCAAGTTCTCATTTACAACTGCGACCTGGCCAAGATAAAGCAAAGCAGTGCGATAAAAACAACAACACAGAGTTACATATGGGGTAAAACAAAACATAAAGTCAAAAACACAATAGAACATCTATATACAGTGTGTGCGAATGTAGTAAGTTATGGAGGTAAGGCAATAAATAGGCCATAGTGCAAAATAATTACAATTTAGTATTAACACTGGAGTGATAGATGTGCAGAAGATGATGTGCAAATAGAGATACTGGGGTGCAAATTAGCAAAATAAATAACAATATGGGGATGAGGTAGTTGGGTGGGCTAATTACAGATGGGCTGTGTACAGGTGCAGTGATCGGTAAGCTGCTCTGACAACTGATGCTTAAAGTTAGTGAGGGAGATAAGAGTCTCCAGCTTTGGAGATTTCAGCTAAAAGCTAGCTACATGTCCCACCGCACGGTAAAGCAACACACAAGTTGAAAATATTTAATGAATGCAGAACACAGAACGCAGCACAGCCTAGTGGGGCATCCCCAACGTGGCGTTACAGAACGCACCACAGCCTAGTGGGGCATCCCCAACGTGGCGTTACAGAACGCACCACAGCCTAGTGGGGCATCCCCAACGTAGCGTTACGTAACGCACCACAGCCTAGTGGGGCATCCCCAACGTAGCGTTACAGAACGCACCACAGCCTAGTGGGGCATCCCCAACGTAGCGTTACAGAACGCACCACAGCCTAGTGGGGCATCTCCAACGTAGCGTTACAGAACGCACCACAGCCTAGTGGGGCATCCCCAACGTAGCGTTACAGAACGCACCACAGCCTAGTGCTACATCCCCAACGTAGCGTTACAGAGAACGCACCACAGCCTAGTGGGGCATCCCCAACGTAGCGTTACAGAACGCACCACAGCCTAGTGGGGCATCCCCAACGTAGCGTTACAGAACGCACCACAGCCTAGTGGGGCATCCCCAACGTAGCGTTACAGAACGCACCACAGCCTAGTGGGGCATCCCCAACGTAGCGTTACAGAACGCACCACAGCCTAGTGGGGCATCCCCAACGTAGCGTTACAGAACGCACCACAGCCCAGTGGGGCCTCCCCAACGTAGCGTTACGTAACGCACCACAGCCTAGTGGGGCATCCCCAACGTAGCGTTACAGAACGCACCACAGCCTAGTGGGGCATCCCCAACGTAGCGTTACAGAACGCACCACAGCCTAGTGGGGCATCCCCAACGTAGCGTTACAGAATGCAAAGAGTTTGATCCATCTGGTGGACATGAGGCGTAAGGCAAGTACGTTTGATTGTGGCTGAGCTGGGTCGTTTTCACTAGTGCACACATGGGCGGTGTGTTCAATAGGGCGATATGGGCGACGCACTGCCAAACGGGAAAAGGAAGGGATTTTTTTTCTAATCAATTATATCACGGCAACAGTAGTTCAGTGTTCACGTCTGATCTGCCAGCCACTAAATGTCCAATCAGGCTAAAGTCGTGCTTCAAATGTCCCCGCCCGTTTTGGGGCGATTTCAGTCAGGTTGAAAATCGCCCAGAAGTCTCTCATAGCCTCTAATGTAAAATATTTTTTTCAAATTTCAGAGCTTTCAATACAATCTCTATGGGTTTCTGAGGGCTTGCACTTACGCGCTTTCGTCATACGTAACGTAACGTAACCATGAACGTAACTAAGAAACTACTCTTTCACCCTGAAGGCGGCACGGCAGACAGCACCGCTTGGACAGCGACTGGTGTAACCGACATGCACCATCTTTCAGAAAAGATTAAGAAAAATGAGCTGTCAAAGACCCACATTGATAGCTGTTTGAGATTGTCTGCTTTGGGGAGAGTGAATATTGCCACTCAACTGGATGAGGGATACAGGCTAGCTGTCCGCCGCCACAACGATGAGGTTAGCAACAGCAGAGTCGTGAACACTGTCTACGAGAATCGAGACGACCTCATAGAATGTTTTGAAGCCATCCGGACGGGTTCATTGGGTTCATTTGACCAGCCCACCGTACCAGAAGCTACAGAAGAAGGACATCGATGCTGTCTTTATCAAACGTGCCCTCGACAGCCTTCGCCAAGCAGTGTGCAGGCCATAAGGTAAGATAAAGATTAAACAATATCATTCGATCTTTCTCAAAGCAGAGCTTTATTTGAAAATGTATGCATGAAAGGAGACTGCATTTGTGTTTGAAATTACATTATTCTCATTATATATGGCCAGTGGTGTAATCTATCTTATTTTATATACTATGTGTACTGTACAGTGGTGCTCATAAGTGTATGAACACATTCTAAAGCTGACTAAAAAGAGGAATAAAAAATAAAAAAATCATATTTTGGAAATTGATCTTAATGACTTAATTAAAAAAGTTGGAAAATCCAACCTTTAAGGACACCAATTTTCTTTTCTTTTTATTCCTCTTTTTAGTCAACTTCTAGCATGGGATCATAAGCTTATGAGCACCACTGTATACTGTGCTGAACATCCAGGCTATGTGAGACACAAAGGCTAACTTAAACACTAAAGACTTTATGCATCCCTGCCCATTTTAAGTGGAACTGAAGTATTTGTACTATACATGGATACATTGCATATACCTGTGCATCACATAGACAACAATACTGTACAAAGCCAACAAACACATTGGTCTGTTTGCCTTCAGGGACTCCTCTCAACAGCAGCTGCAAGAGCAACAGGAGCCAAAAGACCCAGAACAGCTTTGAGAGAAGAGGAGAAGCAGAGGCTGTCTGAAGAGGTCTGCAACACCATCCTGGATCACACCAAAGAAAGGTTCTCTTTCTCTGGCCACCTTGTGAGTGCTACCTTACTGCAAGCAGACATGTTTGAAAGGTACTGCCATTCAAAAAAATAAAAAATCTGTTCATGTTCATTTTTACAAATCTATACAATTGGCCAGAATATGGTTGTTCATATTTACAAATCTATACAATTGGCCAGAATATGGTTGTTCATTTTTACAAAGCCATACATATTGTTTATGCAGTGTTGAGGAATGTGAAAGAACACCCTTGATTATTTTTACTGTGATAACTTATTTTGCTTTTGTAAGCCAACACTTTTGAGATCAGTCAATAAATGCTTCTGGTATTGACTTATATGCTGCCCCTGTCTTCATGTTGTTGCTGGACATATCTTTTTAAAAATGTGTGTAGGTCACCTAAATCATCAGAAAAATTGCCCCCCCTGAGAATTTTTTCAGGAGCCGCCACTGAGTGCACACTGTAGAAAACCGTGGCAAAACATTTTGCAACAAAAACTAAAGTTTCTATTAGACAAATTCAGGTAGGTCCCTCTCCGTTTCGGTCCGTTTACTGAAAAGGCAGACACCCACTGCTTGAGTTCACTTGAGGTGCGGTACCGGTTATCTCAACCTGTACACTGGCTGACGGGGTTTTCATCAAGACAAATGGTGTGTGCTGATGTAAAAGTTCTGCTTCCGTCCCTCTCCGAGCCTCTACCTGGGCTCGAACCAGGGACCCTCTGCACACAATGACAACAGTCACCATCGAAGCATCGTTACCCATCGCTCCACAAAAGCCGCGGCCCTTGCAGAGCAAAGGGAAACTACTTCAAGGTCTCAGAGCGAGTGACGTTACCGATTGAAAACGCTACTAGCGCGCACCGCTAACTAGCTAGCCGTTTAGCACCGGTTACACTGACAATCATTGAACCCATTGGCTCACGTTAAATCAAGCGCACCTGAAGTGAGCCAAACGGACCACAGACTTTCCGATCTGTGGAACCAGAAAGCTGCTCTCAACCTAAACTAAATACATTTTATTTAGCCCTACATTTAAACTACTGCCTTTCCGATCTGTGTACCCAGAAAGCTGCTCTCAACCTAAACTAAATACATTTTATTTAGCCCTACATTTAAGCTACTGCCTTTCCGATTTGTTTAACCAAAAAGCTTCTCTCAACCTAAACTAAATACATTTTATTTAGCCATACATTTAAACTACTGCCTTTCCGATCTTGTAACCAGAAAGCTGCTCTCAATCTAAACTAAATACATTTTATTTAGCCCTACATTTAAACTACTGGTAGTTCATTTTCCTTTTGTTGCATGTCACTTTTACTTAGCCAACGTGACAAGATACTTTTTTTATTTTACTGTCCATAGTCACAAACAATTAAAGACAGCCCAATCTGTTATTTGATTTTAAAAGGATCCCCAATAGCTGACTCTATAACAACAGCTAGTCTACCTGGTTGGATCCCCATTAGCTGACTCCATAACAACAGCTAGTCTACCTGGTTGGATCCCCATTAGCTGACTCCATAACAACAGCTAGTCTACTTATTGTCTTGGGCTTTGTTTGTGTGTTTTTCCCCTGGCGCCATTCATTATGTCTTCCTGCCCACAACTTGAAAGGGAGACTTCTACTCTCCCAACTGAGTTTTTTTTATTTTTCCAAATCTTTCTCAACCTAATGCCGCGTTCAAAACAACTGGGAACTCTCCGACTTTCGACTTCAGTGCGGTCAAAACAACTGGGAACTCTCCGACTTTCGACTTCAGTGTGGTCAAAACAACTGGGAACTCCCCGACTTTCGACATCAGTGCGGTCAAAACAACTGGGAACTCCCCGAGTTTCGACTTCAGTGCGGTCAAAACAACTGGGAACTCTCCGACTTTCGACATCAGTGCAGTCAAAACAACTGGGAACTCTCCGACTTTCGACTTCAGTGCCATCAAAACAACAACTTGGAACTCAGGAAGAAAAAAAAACGTTTCAATGCCCGTTGCTGCACGTCACTTTCACTTGGCCTAATTGACTAGATGGACTTTTTTTTCAAAGAAACTAGTTTACCTGATACACGTCTTTCTCCAGTAATTGAAAGAGCGCAAAGATAATAATCACGATCATGTGCAGTCAATCGCCCATACCCTACCTCATAGCCCTGTAGCCTATAATATAACATTGATTCATATTGACTAGGCTAATCAATATTTTTACATTTACATTTTAGTCATTTAGCAGACGCTCTTATCCAGAGCGACTTACAGTTAGTGAGTGCATACATTTTTCATACTGGCTTTTCGTGGGAATCGAACCCACAACCCTGGCGTTGCAAGCGCCATGCTCTACCAACTGAGCTACAGAATCAGCGACAATGTAAGTAAGCCTAAAATGATCGATGTTGAAATCAGTATTTTAATAACTTACCAATTCTGCGGATGTCTTACCCCCTAAAATCACCTCTCTCTGCGATGGCTTAACTTTTACAAAACACTTTTCTACATCAAATTGTAAAAGAACGCTACAAACCTCAGAAGCATTTTTCTTCAACCGATAGTGTCCATTTCTTTCTCTATTTCCTTATAAATGTACTTCCTATTTAAACACAGTGGGCGGATGGTCATGTAGTGTATCTCACTCCACACTGTTTGGCAAACATAGCTTTTCTCATGTCCTCTGCATGCGGTCCATTCCTGCCTGTGAAAGAGTGTGACGCTCTTTTGGTAGGGAGTGTCCATGGCCTTCTCAGCTTTTCTCTTCCTTGGGAAAAACGTACTTCCTTACTTATTGTCTTGGGCTTTGTTTGTGTGTCTTTCCCCTGGCGGCATTCATTATGTCTTCCTGCCCACAACTTGAAAGGGAGCCTTGTACTCTCCCAACTGAGTAAAAAAATTTAAAAAATCTTTCTCAACCTAATGCCGCGTTGAAAACAACTGGGAACTCTCCGACTTTCGACTTCAGTGCGTTCAAAACAACTGGGAACTCTCCGACTTTCGACTTCAGTGCCATCAAAACAACAACTTGGAACTCAGGAAGAAAAAAAAAACGTTTCAATGCCCGTTGCTGCACGTCACTTTCACTTGGCCTAATTGACTAGATGGACTTTTTTTTCAAAGAAACTAGTTTACCTGATACACCGCTTTCTCCAGTAATTGAAAGAGCACAAAGATAATAATCACGATCATGTGCAGTCAATCGCCCATACCCTACCTCATAGCCCTGTAGCCTATAATATAACATTGATTCATATTGACTAGGCTAATCAATATTTTTACATTTACATTTTAGTCATTTAGCAGACGCGACTTACAGTTAATGAGTGCATACATTTTTCATACTGGCTTTTCGTGGGAATCGAACCCACAACCCTGGCGTTGCAAGCGCCATGCTCTACCAACTGAGCTACAGAATCAGCGACAATGTAAGTCAGCCTAAAATGATCGATGTTGAAATCAGTATTTTAATAACTTACCAATTCTGCGGATGTCTTACCCCCTAAATCACCTCTCTCTGCGATGGCCTAACTTTTACAAAACACTTTTCTACATCAAATTGTAAAAGAACGCTACAAACCTCAGAAGCATTTTTCTTCTACCGATAGTGTCCATTTCTTTCTCTATTTCCTTATAAATGTACTTCCTATTTAAACACAGTGGGCGGATGGTCATGTAGTGTATCTCACTCCACACTGTTTGGCAAACATAGCTTTTCGCATGTCCTCTGCATGCGGTCCATTCCTGCCTGTGAAAGAGTGTGACGCTCTTTTGGTAGGGAGTGTCCATGGCCTTCTCAGCTTTTCTCTTCCTTGGGAAAAACGTACTTCCTTACTTGTTGTCTTGGGCTTTGTTTGTGTGTCTTTCCCCTGGCGGCATTCATTATGTCTTCCTGCCCACAACTTGAAAGGGAGACTTGTACTCTCCCAACTGAGTTATTTTTTTTTCAAATCTTTCTCAACCTAATGCCGCGTTGAAAACAACTGGGAACTCTCCGACTTTCGACTTCAGTGCGGTCAAAACAACTGGGAACTCTCCGACTTTCGACTTCAGTGCGGTCAAAACAACTGGGAACTCTCCGACTTTCGACTTCAGTGTGGTCAAAACAACTTGAAACTCTCCGACTTTCGACTTCAGTGCCATCAAAACAACAACTTGGAACTCAGGAAGAAAAAAAAACGTTTCAATGCCCGTTGCTGCACGTCACTTTCACTTGACCTAATTGACTAGATGGACTTTTTTTTCAAAGAAACTAGTTTACCTGATACACCGCTTTTTCCAGTAATTGAAAGAGCGCAAAGATAATAATCACGATCATGAGCAGTCAATCGCCCATACCCTACCTCATAGCCCTGTAGCCTATAATATAACATTGATTCATATTGACTAGGCTAATCAATATTTTTACATTTACATTTTAGTCATTTAGCAGACGTTCTTATCCAGAGCGACTTACAGTTAGTGAGTGCATACATTTTTCATACTGGCTTTTCGTGGGAATCGAACCCACAACCCTGGCGTTGCAAGCGCCATGCTCTACCAACTGAGCTACAGAATCAGCGACAATGTAAGTAAGCCTAAAATGATCGATGTTGAAATCAGTATTTTAATAACTTACCAATTCTGCGGATGTCTTACCCCCTAAATCACCTCTCTCTGCGATGGCCTAACTTTTACAAAACACTTTTCTACATCAAATTGTAAAAGAACGCTACAAACCTCAGAAGCATTTTTCTTCAACCGATAGTGTCCATTTCTTTCTCTATTTCCTTATAAATGTACTTCCTATTTAAACACAGTGGGCGGATGGTCATGTAGTGTATCTCACTCCACACTGTTTGGCAAACATAGCTTTTCGCATGTCCTCTGCATGCGGTCCATTCCTGCCTGTGAAAGAGTGTGACGCTCTTTTGGTACGGAGTGTCCATGGCCTTCTCAGCTTTTCTCTTCCTTGGGAAAAACGTACTTCCTTACTTATTGTCTTGGGCTTTGTTTGTGTGTCTTTCCCCTGGCGCCATTCATTGTGTCTTCCTGCCCACAACTTGAAAGGGATACTTGTACTCTCCCAACTGAGTAAAAAAATAAAAAATCTTTCTCAACCTAATGCCGCGTTGAAAACAACTGGGAACTCTCCGACTTTCGACTTCAGTGCGGTCAAAACAACTGGGAACTCTCCGACTTTCGACTTCAGTGCGGTCAAAACAACTGGAAACTCTCCGACGTTCGACTTCAGTGCGGTCAAAACAACTGGGAACTCTCCGACTTTCGACTTCAGTGCGGTCAAAACAACTGGGAACTCTCCGACTTTCGACTTCAGTGCCATCAAAACAACAACTTGGAACTCAGGAAGAAAAAAAAAACGTTTCAATGCCCATTGCTGCACGTCACTTTCACTTGGCCTAATTGTCTAGATTGACTTTTTTTTCCAAAGAAACTAGTTTACCTGATACACCGCTTTCTCCAGTAATTGAAAGAGCCCAAAGATAATAATCACGATCATGTGCAGTCAATCGCCCATACCCTACCTCATAGCCCTGTAGCCTATAATATAACATTGATTCATATTGACTAGGCTAATCAATATTTTTACATTTTAGTCATTTAGCTGACGCGACTTACAGTTAGTGAGTGCATACATTTTTCATACTGGCATTTCGTGGGAATCGAACCCACAACCCTGGCGTTGCAAGCGCCATGCTCTACCAACTGAGCTACAGAATCAGCGACAATGTAAGTAAGCCTAAAATGATCGATGTTGAAATCAGTATTTTAATAACTTACCAATTCTGCGGATGTCTTACCCCCTAAATCACCTCTCTCTGCGATGGCCTAACTTTTACAAAACACTTTTCTACATCAAATTGTAAAAGAACGCTACAAACCTCAGAAACATTTTTCTTCGACCGATAGTGTCCATTTCTTTCTCTATTTCCTTATGAATGTACTTCCTATTTAAACACAGTGGGCGGGTTCACCACGTATAGGTTTATAGTATATATTTATGTAATGTAAAGTCTTCATACACTTAATGCAAGTATTCAGCCCTTATCTAGTAAAAGTTTATTTTTATTTCAGGATTTGATTTAGTGATGTTTTGCAGGTGTTACCAAGAGAGGGCCCTGTGACAACACCCAGGTTTGGCAGAAGGACGCTAGAAGGTCATATCTGTGTGGTAACATGATAGGATGGGTAACCAATGATATACAATGATTCTGAAAACCCCCCAAAAATATTTATTGTAATGTATAGCATATTAATTTAAAAATGGACTATTTATAATGTGAAGTTACATTGAATTAATCACACTTATCAAAGACACATTCACACACACACAGATCGACCGAAACACATTCACAGAGACACACACACACATAAATACATTCCATTCCTTTTAATTTCATTTATTGAAAATGTAATTGACAGTGATACTGCACATCAATCAACATTTCTGTGAATGTGCCAGATTTAGCCAGCTAGCTAGTTTTCAACTGTAGTCCCTGGGCAGGTAGATAAACATTTTAATAAATACTAAATACATGTTTTTGCCCTAGCACCAACACATCTGATTCTACTAATCAAAGGCTTGATGATAATTAGTTCATTAGTTGAATCAAGTGTGTTACTTCTAGGGCAAAATCAACTAATGTGATCCTTAGGGATCCCAGAGGAGAGGTTGGAATACACTGACCTAGAATAATGTGATCCTTAGGGATCCCAGAGGAGAGGTTGGAATACACTGACCTAGAATAATGTGATCCTTAGGGATCCCAGAGGAGAGGTTGGAATACACTGACCTAGAATAATGTGATACAAATTAACTCATTATTTATTAATTATCTCACTAATTCTCTCTCTCTCACACACACACACACACACACACACACTAAAGCATATACACAAACACAGACACACACAGAGCGATTAAAACACTACAGGATAATAAACACAATATTTCACTTTTACTAAAAATATCATTAAGGTCTATATGTTCATAGTGACTTTGTACATGGTTGGAGTCACTTCCATTTGAATTCCAGTCCAGTCAGAAAGGAAACCAAATTCCAAATCCAAATTGTCTTCATTGAAAAGCATTGAGGAGAATTGGAATTAGAATGTCAGTCTACTTCCTGAATTGACTGGAACTTAAATGAAATCGACCCCAACCCTGACTATGTATTGGTTTACCAACATTTCTCTATATATTTTTCAATAATGAATTCTCACACCCAGGGGCCATTTAAATCAAATCAAATGTTATTGGTCGCATAAACATATTTAGCAGATGTTATTGTGGGTGTAGTGAAATGCTTGGGTTCCTAGCTCCAACAGTGCAGTAATATCTAACAATACACAACAATACACACACATCTAAAAGTAGAAGAATGGAATTAAGAAATATAGAAATATGTGAAGACACACAGACAGACAGACAGACAGACAGACAGACAGACAGACAGACAGACAGACAGACAGACAGACAGACTCACCTTCCCGCTAACTTTAGACCATGCGTATTCACAGTTTCTAGCGGTTGAAGTATTGCATTGCAGGAAGGCAAGTAGATTAGTATTTAGTGTAAATGTGGGATATGATGGACACGCTTATTCATAACAATAAAAAGGTTAATAACAAGATGCAATCATTTGCCGTTGGTGAAAATCAATTCATCTTTACATTCTAAAATAATTAGAAATAGGCATATAATATTGCAGAACAAAGCATATACTCGCTAAATAGCCTATAGGCCTACAAGTTCGGATTGGCTACCATTCGTCCCATCTCTCATTTAATAGGACCTATTTTGCTCTATGCGATCCGATCCGAAGCGCAGTTTAACGTTAGAACAGACGATTCACCTTTTCCATTGACGTTTGTACGCGACGTCTGAATGATGTAATGTGACATTTCTTGCGTAGACAATATTTCATTTATAAACATAATACATTATCATAATCATTGCATAATAAATTCCTCACCTTTTCTGGCCATGATGAGTTCATATTCCCGATGTAGCCATACAACAAATGACCATGCGCATTTCTCATTTAATTGGGCCTATCAGAGAGGCTATTATTTAAAGTGTTTGCTCTATGCAGATGACAGGGTGCGCGGCGCGGTTTATAACGTACAGCAGAATGGAACAGGTGAACAGACAGATGATCTTTTGTATTGAAGTGTGTAGGCTACCAATAAACTCTAGTTTATTTTTATTTTTTCGAGTAGACAATGTTTCAGAATTTGTGTGCAGGGCAGCATATTTAGTTTTGGGAAAAAGTGAATGCAAAACATTACATTATTCAAACGATCTGTTTACAGGTCCACAACAATTGGCAGTTGTTTTTGTCTTTCAGAAATGGTCAGATAGACCTACAGCAAATGTCACTGTAAAATAAAACATTCTGCCAACACCTCCAAAGACATTTGAAGTTCGCCATGGATATTTCCTTTAGATATACTGTCTTGGCCTAATTCCAATCCTTCCAAGGTATACAGCAAATAAGGGCGTTATTGTCACCATAAAAGATGAATGATGGGCGTATCTCAGGTGGAGTTATAATGCTGGTTCATGCAGGCACCGTTTTACAACAGGTCTGATTTATAACTGGAAACATTAATGCGCCAAGTTTATACATCTCAATGCTTTTGTGCACATTTATCAATTTATAAATATTGTGTCGAATCTATCTTAAAATACAACATATAAAAGCAATTTTGTTGGTATGCATAGAAAAAGTATGATGTATCAACCAATCATATGACGCAAACGTAGGAGGTCGCCATTGATAAATACCAGTTGTTCTCAGCCTCACTTCTTGTGTATTACTTTGGCTATTTAGCATTTAGAAACGCCCCTAATTAACCAGATATGGTCAAAATCATCCATTTAAAGCCCGTGGGGAATGTACAAAGCCTTACAATGAAATGAAACAACAACAAAAGCTAAGAAAAAACTTTTCCTAGACTGAAATAGAGGTGCTAGTGTCAGATATTTAATACAACCAAAAGGTTCTGCTGAATGAACAAGTCGTGCTTTCCACCTGGCCACCACATTCAGTAGCGTGTTTTGCACATAACATCACCTATCACCTGCTCATTAAGAGTAGAAGCCTTCTCTGTTCTCATAGCCTAGTTGAACTCGTTTTGGGATGGTGCTTTTATGGCGATGTGGGGGCCGTCTATTTCTCTGTTCGTATTTGGGAACCCATTGATGGCAAAGAAACCCCTCTTAACCTGTTGCGCGATGGTGGAAATTGTATGTTACAGTACGTTTTGCTGATGATTGCATCCAAACCATTGGCTCATCGAGGGATGTGAGATGCCGCTGGCCGATCGGAAAGCTCCGGCTGAAAAGTGCCCGTTGCCAAAAACTCGAGGATGGATAACACTTTGACGTGCACCCGAATGGCATGGGTTTGCCTTTCTAAAGTAGGTCTTAAATCCTCTCAAAGATCCTATAAGATTGGTTTTGGGAAACGATATCTGATGAGCCAATCTGTACTTTCTGCTAAAAAGTCCCAAGTGTCTCTAAAAACGTGCTCTCTGTGAAATGCAGCGGTGCCAGATCTTCCAACAGAGCAGATCAGCCATCTCTCATTGGATTTCCATTATCTCAGTCTTTTATAGGATTTACACAATAGTTTCACTTTCACACGTACCTCTAATTTAACAAATGACTGTACTTATATATGGATTATTATTGTTACAAATGCACTGATGTGGTCAAAATATATAGCCTGTCAAGACATGTTGCATGAATTCACAATGTCAATATAATTACATAAAAAAATGTCATTATTACTCTCACAATTTCACACATTTTCAACATACAGTATATTTTCCCCGTTCTACGCTTGACAAGCAGTTCCCTTATTCCACCACTTGGCACTGATCGTGGTCATGGGGCTGAACACTCTCAAGCTAACATTTATATTGATAAATCTCACAACTATCTAGTAATCATTACTTTTAATGCTGTTAACAAATGTCGATGCTATAATATTATTTGTGCTATAAAGGCGATGGACTTTATTGCTTTTTTCATATTGTTAAACAACATTCTAAGTCTGCTAACATTTCCTAATTTCAGTATAAAAAAAATCACTATCATCATTGATCTACAATAAGAGGTAGACCCGTTCCTCTACTTCATTATAAATGGACTTCCTGTTTCAACACAGTGGGCGGATTCAACACCCATAGGTTCATGTAAAGTCTATATACACTTAATACAAGTATTCAGCCTATAAATTAAGATTCTATCTAGTAAAACTGAAATTACATTCTTTAATTTAAAAAGGTGATGTTTTGCAGTACTACCAGGGGAGGGCAGTGTTACACAACAACCAGGTTTGGCAGAAGGACTCCAGACCAGTGGTCCCCAACCTGTGGTCCTTGGGGGTGGTGCAGGTGGTCCTCAATTACTTTTAGATTGTAGTATTTTATTATTCAAAAATAATAACAGTTGGGAGTATTAATGGTATTATAAGCAATTTTACATTCCTTTTCACAATGCAACTAGTTTATAATAATAATAATAGACCTTTACAGGCTTTGTTACATTCCCATCTATTGATAGAATTTGACCGGCAATATATTTGATGTGGGAAAAGAACAGCGACTCCGTGAATGGTGGTCCTCAAGAGCTTTGGACGGTGATTTGATGGTCTCCAGAATGGGAAAGATTGGGAACCGCTGAGCTAGACACTCACATCTGTGTGGTAACATGATAGGATGGAAAACCAATGATATACAATGATTCTGCAAACCCAAAACAGACTGATTATAATGTATAGTATATGACGTTACATTGAACTAATCACAGTAATCAGAGACCAACTCACACACAGTATATACAAAGACACACACACAAAAAATACATTCCTAGGTGAAGAAGTGTCTTAGTCCACAGACTAGGAGACAGGCCTCAGCGTCTTCAGATTAGGTGAAGAAGTGTCTTAGTCCACAGACTAGGAGACAGGCCTCAGCGTCTTCAGATTAGGTGAAGAAGTGTCTTAGTCCACAGACTAGGAGACAGGCCTCAGCGTCTTCAGATTAGGTGAAGAAGTGTCTTAGTCAACAGACTAGGAGACAGGCCTCAGCGTCTTCAGATTAGGTGAAGAAGTGTCTTAGTTCACAGACTAGGAGACAGGCCTCAGCATCTTCAGATTAGGTGAAGAAGTGTCTTAGTCCACAGACTAGGAGACAGGCCTCAGCGTCTTCAGATTAGGTGAAGAAGTGTCTTAGTCCACAGACTAGGAGACAGGCCTCAGCGTCTTCAGATTAGGTGAAGAAGTGTCTTAGTCCACAGACTAGGAGACAGGCCTCAGCGTCTTCAGATTAGGTTCTATAAGAAACAGGATGGAGGAGAAGGGAAGAGAGAGATCAGAAAGTATGGAGGAGAAGGGAAGAGAGAGATCAGAAAGTATGGAGGAGAAGGGAAGAGAGAGATCAGAAAGTATGGAGGAGAAGGGAAGAGAGAGATCAGAAAGTATGGAGGAGAAGGGAAGAGAGAGATCAGAAAGTATGGAGGAGAAGGGAAGAGAGAGATCAGAAATTATGGAGGAGAAGGGAAGAGAGAGATCAGAAAGTATGGAGGAGAAGGGAAGAGAGAGATCAGAAAGTATGGAGGAGAAGGGAAGAGAGAGATCAGAAAGTATGGAGAAGAAGGGAAGAGAGAGATCAGAAAGTATGGAGGAGAAGGGAAGAGAGAGATCAGAAAGTATGGAGGAGAAGGGGAGAGAGAGATCAGAAAGTATGGAGGAGAAGGGAAGAGAGAGATCAGAAAGTACGGAGGAGAAGGGAAGAGAGAGATCAGAAAGTATGGAGGAGAAGGGAAGAGAGAGATCAGAAAGTATGGAGGAGAAGGGAAGAGAGAGATCAGAAAGTATGGAGGAGAAGGGAAGAGAGATATCAGAAAGTATGGAGGAGAAGGGAAGAGAGAGATCAGAAAGTATGGAGGAGAAGGGAAGAGAGAGATCAGAAAGTATGGAGGAGAAGGGAAGAGAGAGATCAGAAAGTATGGAGGAGAAGGGAAGAGAGAGATCAGAAAGTATGGAGGAGAAGGAGGAGTTCCACCTGAGATAATGATGTGATGATGGTCCTATGATGTAACTACAATAAGATAACAGTCATTTATTACAGACAGAAACACTAAAACATGCTTCCATTCTGGAAAAACAGTTCCTCTTTGATCTGGGTAGCTGTATTTTTATTTGACCTATATTTTAATCATTACACATATTCAAGGGAGGGAGCAAAGAAAACTGTCTTACCTAGATTCACTCAAGTCCTTAACAAGATGGTTTTCATGTTCAACGAGAGCTTTGAGACAAGCTCCCGTCACTTCTGGTCCTTTGGGGATGACTGCTTTCAGTAGTTTTCTCATTCGGTCCTGTTCAGTTGTTTCAGCTGTTATTCTGGAGTGCTCTTCTTCACCAATCATGTTCTTTGACCACAGATCATCTGCTATTGGCATTGAGTTTTTGGTTCGCTGAATGAGTTTAGCCCAGTGTTTCTTCAGAAACTCCTCAGCAGGAATGTCAGGGACTGTTAATGCTGAAGGGGGGGTCAATTAAATTAATATGGCTTTAGGGTTAACAGCAGCTGTTTCTACATCTTCCAGTCTCTCCAGTTATCATTCCTCTGATAGTCATTTATTGTATAGAGCCGACTCCAGGGTTGTGGTCAATTCCAATTAAAGTCAGTCAATTTAAAATAAAAAAATTGAAATAATAATTTTTCCTATTAGGTTTATTGAGAAGTCATTGAAAATTGATGCCCTTATGAATGTTTTATCAACAATCTACTCAGAATAATCTAATGTCAAAGTGGACCTGTCCCCCATACATTCAACATCTGGAAGGTCCCTCAGTCAAGTGTTGCATTTCAAGCACAGATTCAACTATATCCAAAGACCAGGGATCTTTTAGAAAGCCTCATAAAGAAGGACAGTGATTGGTAGATGGGTAACAATAACACATCAGCCATTGAATATCTCTTTAAGCATGGTCAAGTTAATAATTATCCTGTGGGTGATGTATTAAACCACCCAGACACATCAAAGATGCAGTCGTCCTTCTGAACTGAGCTGCAGGACAGGAAGGAAACTGCTTAGTGATCTCACCATGAGGCCATTGGTGATTTCAAAACAGTTACAGAGTTCAATGTCTGTGATGGGAGAAAACTGAGGATGGATCAACAACATTGTAGTGACTCCACAATAATGACTTAAAATAACACAAATATACAGAATAAAAATATTCCAAAACATGTATCTTATATGCAACAAGGTACTAAAGTAATACTGCAAAAGGAAACGGTAAAGGAATACACTTTTTGGCCTAAATGCAAAGCCTCATGTTTGGGGCAAATCCAACACAACACATCACTGAGTAACTGCCTCCTTACTTTCAACCATGGTGGTGGCTGCATCATGTTATGGGCATGCTTGACAATAGTGAGGAGTTTTTCAGGATAAAAAGAAATGGGATGGAGCTAAGCACAGACAAAATCCTAGAGGAAATCTGGTTCAGTCTACTTTTCACCAGACACTGGGAGAGGAATTCACCTTTCAGCAGGACAATAACCTACAACACAAGGCCATATCTACACTGGAGTTGCTTACCAAGAAGACAGTGAATGTTCCTGAGTGGCCAAGTTACAGTTTTGACTTAAATCTGCTTGAAAATCAATGGCAAGACTTGAAAACTGCAGTCTAGCCACGATCCCCAACATCTTGACAGAGCTTGAAGAATTATGAAAAGAATAATGGGCTAATATTGTACAATCCAGGTGTGGAAAGCTCTTAGAGACTTAGACAAGAAGACTCCCAGCTGTAATGGCTGCCAAGGTGTTTCTAACATGTATTGACTCAGGGAGCTATTTCATTTCTATCAATCCAAATATATATATATAAATATTCTTCCACTTTGACATTACAGTATTTGGTGTAGATTGTTGACATAAAATGACAATTAAATCCCCTTTAATCCCGCTTTGTAACACAATAAAATGTGATGCAGATACTTTTGCAAGGCACTGGGTTTCTGTCTGAATGTTCTGTAGCATTACACAACACTGAACATGACTCATGAAGACCTTCATCACCCCACTGAACATGACTCATGAAGACCTTCATCACCCTACTGAACATGACTCATGAAGACCTTCATCACCCCACTGAACATGACTCATGAAGACCTTCATCACCCCACTGAACATGACTCATGAAGACCTTCATCACCCCACTGAACATGACTCATGAAGACCTTCATCACCCCACTGAACATGACTCATGAAGGTCTTCATCATCCCACTGAACATGACTCATGAAGACCTTCATCACCCCACTGAACATGACTCATGAAGACCTTCATCACCCCACTGAACATGACTCATGAAGACCTTCATCACCCCACTGAACATGACTCATGAAGACCTTCATCACCCCACTGAACATGACTCATGAAGACCTTCATCACCCCACTGAACATGACTCATGAAGACCTTCATCACCCCACTGAACATGACTCATGAAGACCTTCATCACCCCACTGAACATGACTCATGAAGACCTTCATCACCCCACTGAACATGACTCATGAAGACCTTCATCACCCCACTGAACATGACTCATGAAGACCTTCATCACCCCACTGAACATGACTCATGAAGACCTTCATCACCCCACTGAACATGACTCATGAAGACCTTCATCACCCCACTGAACATGACTCATGAAGACCTTCATCACCCCACTGAACATGACTCATGAAGGTCTTCATCACCCCACTGAACATGACTCATGAAGACCTTCATCACCCCACTGAACATGACTCATGAAGGTCTTCATCAGTGTCCTTCATCACAACTTGAAGAGACGTTCGCTCTATAACCCGTTTTATAAACCTCGTCCACAAAAACAAACGTACCTATTGGATGAGAGTCTTTGCTGTATTCATCTAAAAGACAAACAAGAGAAAACATCATAAAAACATTTTAATAGCATCTGTAAGAAAATGACATTTATGATTGACATAGTGTTCATGTATAGTATTTCTTACCTTTTGATACCACTGATTTCCATACTGTCCTCTCATCATCCCCGATTAACTCCATCTCAATGTCAACCCCTGTGTTTCTCATAACCATCTTACAACAGCTTGGTGTGGTGTCTGCTGGTAACAGCTGAATCTTCTGTAGAAGGTCATATGGTGCAACGATTGAGACAACAGACAGAGAGAGAGAGAGAAAAGAAATAGAATGATATTCCAGTTATTAATATATAATATGACAGATTCATGTCCTCAGCCTGCTAAAACTGCACCTCTGGATTGATGGAGGAGGAATGGGGATTCTTGACTGCAAACCAACTGTTCAGCTTTAAGGACCCGTTTGGACTTGACAGCAGAAATTCTGAATATCCTTGGGACACCTGATTCTTCTCCCGGTCCCGAACAGCCTACAAAATGAGCAGTGTAGTAGTCAGTCTGAACAATGTAGTCTAATAATTCACATAACATGCAGCTCACTGAGCAATCCTTTTTTATCAAGCCCCAAAAATGTGTACAATCAATGTATAGATTTTTTACCCTTATTTTACCAGGTAATTGACTGAGAAGAGAGTCTATTTTACAGCAACGACCTCGGGAAGTGTTACAGGGGAAAGGGGATGAATGAGCCAATTGGAAGCTGGGGATGATTAGGTGGCCGTGATGGTATGAGGGCCAGATAGTGAATTTAGCCAGGACACCGGGGTTAACACCCCTACTCTTACGATAAGTTCCATGGGATCTTTAGTGACCACAGAGAGTCAGGAAACATGTTTAACGTCCCATGCGAAAGACAGCACACTACTCAGGGGCAATGTCCCCTTCACTGCCCCGGGGCATTGGGTTCTCCTTCGAACAGAGAGAAGAGTGCCGTCTACTGGCTCTTCAAATGAATGAGACAGAAATAGATTTCTCACAGAGCTGCATGTTGTCTTTGTAATCTATAGATTTTCAACAAACTATCAGCTTTCCTTTAGTAAGTTTCAACATACTGTTGTCACTTCAATGATGGTGCCTCACCTCTTTCTGACTGGAGTTTCTGAGGAGCATGTACAGCCGTGAAATTACTGTTGCCTTTTTTACTGCCATATAGAGGACCACGTCACAGTGGACATCTACGTTCCAAAAAAAGATATAGCTCAGTATAACAGCGATAGCTGAGAACTTGGGATGGAGAATCTTAGCATGGAATCTGGTGACCTCATGCACTTCCTCAACAGACACTCCATGTTCCTCTACATGAAGAATCTTCATCTCATTCCTCAGGGAAGGGTTGGTCCCTGAACAACACAATAAAAAGGAGACAGAAAGACAAATATTGGATTATTCATCCAACTAAAACACAAAGAATATGCAGTATCAGATCACAGTAAACTCAAACTCCCAGAGTAGTTCATTCATTCATTCAGGAAGTGAAACTCAGTTACATGGAAATGTCTTTCTGAATACTATGTCTATATGGTTTTACCTAAACAGACAAAGTGTGGCAGATGAACTTCCTCCAGTTCACCTAACTCCATAGTGATGTCCAGCAATGGACCACCTTGTCCGTACTGCATGTCTTTCAGAAGGTGACTGTAGGGATACCAGTTCCTGAAGTGATACTTCAGAATGACATCTCTGTCACACACCCAGCGGAGCCCAGACACTGTGCACTCATAACGCCCTTTGGGTGTCCTGTGCCTGAGGGCAACAACAAGATATGGTAGAGAGGGTCAATCGTCAAATGGAGAGGTTGGATTAGAAGACTATTCCCAAAGGTAATGGGGAAATACACTAGCAAGTGGAATGAAATGTTAAAAGTAGTTATTTTACCTGAACATTGTCACTTCCTGGACAGTGGAAGTCAAGGGTTCAATCTGAAGCCAGTGTGTGGAGTCCTGAACAAGGACAAGCATGTCAGTTATACATATGGGGCCTGTTTCCTGGACACAGAATGAGTCTAGTGCTGGACTTAAAGCATGATCAATGGAAGTTTCAATAGAAAGTTCTTTAAGGTCCAAGACTAGGCTTAATCTTTGTCCGGGAAACTGTCTCATTAAATGAACAAAGTAATTTATCGAATGTATTTATTCAATGTTACATGGAATGCTGGGGATTGATCCAATTAAACTGTCTAATGACAAAATATGACAGAAGTTAAAATCCTGCATTCCTACAAGCAGAACACAGGACTGTCTATATCCCAGTATGAATGGTTGGTCAGTACACACCTGGCTTTCAGACTGTGTTTATATTACTAAAGCAGAACACAGGACTGTCTATATCCCAGTATGAATGGTTGGTCAGTACACACCTGGCTTTCAGACTGTGTTTATATTACTAAAGCAGAACACAGGACTGTCTATATCCCAGTATGAATGGTTGGTCAGTACACACCTGGCTTTCAGACTGTGTTTATATTACTAAAGCAGAACACAGGACTGTCTATATCCCAGTATGAATGGTTGGTCAGTACACACCTGGCTTTCAGACTGTGCCTGACTCCTGAAGGTATGTAAAAGTGAGAATTGACATTATGACTTACCTCAACATGGTCACAAGTCTTACAGCTCTGAGGAATCCCTGAAGTCAAAAGTAGTTGTTATTTAAAACAGACAATCTCATGTAATAATGAATTAATAAATATTAAACAGACTTGTAATAAAAATGAATGTAAGTGAGCAACAGTCTTAGAATGTACACTCATTATCATACCATAATCTGACATTAGTGTTATATTAATGAATGTTTGTGGAAGCAGGAAACAACATGGTTCTGGTCCATGTTTTGGAGATGTTGGGGGCCTGATTTCTGGTAGATCCCAGGATGAGAGCTTAAAGGTAGAGTCAGCTAAATGATGTTGTACGAGCAGCACCGCAGATATTGTGATGAGCAAGATGCCTGACTTCTCTCTCACACAGTATTTGCCCATGTGCACGGGTTCTCTTCACTCTTACAGCGTGGTAGCCACGGGACCAAAACAGAGAAGTTTAGCATCGCCCTCCAACGCTCTTAGTTGTTGTAGAAGTTCACCCACTATGATGTTTACTTTGTGCATCTACATCATATTGCTGACTCTACCTTTACGTTTGTTTTGACCAAATAGATCATGATTGTGTTCCTTGCCTGGGACTCAAGTAACGCTTTAAAAGTATTTTGATTGAAAAACAATTAAATCAGTTAACGCTCACATTTCTCAGGTCCAGGCTTGATACAACACTCTCCACCATGGTCTCTGCTGTTGGGAAAGCAGATGGATAGACTGTGATTAAACTAAATACAACTTATAAAGGCTTTATATAGCATACATACAGTCTTCATAAGCAATACAAAGGGTGTATAAAGGGTGACAGAACAGCTCCCTATGTAGGGTGCATTGCCAAATGTGACATAACACTATGTCAACTTCCATGGAGTCAATACTGATGGTGACATTACAGGTGACATTGCTTATCTTGATGAAAGCCCCTAGAGACGTGAAGTCACCAGGTATCATTTTAACAGGTTCTGATGCCCTCTTGTGGTTAGAGTGAAACTGACACTACAGTGAGACATAGGAGAGGAAACATCTGTACATCCAACAGAACACATTAAAACACACCACTACTACTAATCTAACTGTCTGTAGGTCCAACAGAACACATTAAAACACACCACTACTACTAATCTAACTGTCTGTAGGTCCAACAGAACACATTAAAACACACCACTACTACTAATCTAACTGTCTGTAGGTCCAACAGAACACATTAAAACACACCACTACTACTAATCTAACTGTCTGTAGGTCCAACAGAACACATTAAAACACACCACTACTACTAATCTAACTGTCTGTAGGTCCAACAGAACACCTTAAAACACACCACTACTACTAATCTAACTGTCTGTAGGTCCAACAGAACACATTAAAACACACCACTACTACTAATCTATTAGTCTGTAGGTCCAACAGAACACATTAAAACACACCACTACTACTAATCTAACTGTCTGTAGGTCCAACAGAACACATTAAAACACACCACTACTACTAATCTAACTGTCTGTAGGTCCAACAGAACACATTAAAACACACCACTACTACTAATCTAACTGTCTGTAGGTCCAACAGAACACATTAAAACACACCACTACTACTAATCTAACTGTCTGTAGGTCCAACAGAACACATTAAAACACACCACCACTACTAATCTAACTGTCTGTAGGTCCAACAGAACACATTAAAACCGACCACTACTAATCTAACTGTCTGTAGGTCCAACAGAACACATTAAAACACACCACTACTACTAATCTAACTGTCTGTAGGTCCAACAGAACACATTAAAACACACCACTACTACTAATCTAACTGTCTGTAGGTCCAACAGAACACATTAAAACACACCACTACTACTAATCTAACTGTCTGTAGGTCCAACAGAACACATTAAAACACACCACTACTACTAATCTAACTGTCTGTAGGTCCAACAGAACACATTAAAACACACCACTACTACTAATCTAATTGTAGGAATGATTCCAGAGGAAAACACATGATAAAACATTGCTATGACTCACCTTTGAATGTGTTGGTCATCTATCTGACACAGGGTCACTGAGGAGGAATAAACCCCAAACCCAGGATAGAGGGGTTCAGTGAATGTGGTGTGTTCTGTGTAAAGGTGTGTCAGTGTACCAGAGGAGGACACACTATAGAAGGACAAAGTACCAGCTGGCCAGTCCAGATACACTCCAACTCTGTTAGAAACAGGACCAGGGATGGATCTGCTGACTCCAGGATGGTAAAAGTTATATACACTGTCAGAGCATAATAAACACCAGGACTTCCTATTGGCTCCAATCCAACTGTCCTCCATCTCTCCCTTTCTCTTCATTCCTTTGTACGCCACACCAATGTGAGCCCAGTCACCATCCTTCTCCACCTCCCAGTAATAACGAGATCCAGATAAGACTTCTCTGCAGAGAACTTGGGGATGACGTTCAAATCTGTCTGGATGGTCTTCATAATGCTGCTTCTCCTCCACCCGTGTCACCTTCCTGTTCCCCTCAGACAGTATCAGGTTTGGGTTTGCTGTATTTGGGTCCAGGGTGAGATGACAGGCATCTGTAGACAAAAGGAGAGTTTAATCAAACCACATCTTCATATAAAATGTTGTTTTGTAGGTAGAGAACAAGTATTGATTAGTTACTATGTTACTGTAGTTCTGAATATGCAGTTAATTAGGATTGAAGAGACTTACATTTCCTCAGCCCTGATTTCAGCCTGAACTCTCCACCATGATCCACACTGTAGGAGAAACAGGTTATTGACTGACAAAGACCTAATAAAGCAGTCAACATTTAAACCATATTGTTGTGTTCTGGTGCACTATCCAAGTTCATTAATAGATACATACAGGTATTCTATCCTACATACTGCATACAGAACAGAGTACAATTCATTACTAGAGAAATACAGGTATTCTATCCTACCTACTGCATACAGAACAGAGTACAATTCATTACTAGAGACATTCAGGTATTCTTTCCTACATACTGCATACAGAACAGAGTACAATTCCAACAGGATATCAGAGATGCAGAAGAAGAGTATTCATGTGGTGACGATGTATGCTGTGTTGGAGTGCTAAGCCTGCTGGGTAAACGTCCCCTTAATTCTACCATCAGGTCCTCATGTTACTGAACCTACTACACTACATAGGACACAACCACTGCTCACACTATTAGGACATCTATTCTGACTTACTTCAGTTTATCTGTGGGATCCACCAGAGCAGCTGAAAGCAGTCCCCCTGCAGAGTCTCCTGGGTGATTGTAGCTCAGGTCCAGCTCTTTCAGGTGGGAGGGGTTTGACCTCAGAGCTGAAGACAGAGCAGCAAAGCCCTCCTCTGTGACCAGACAGCCAGACAGCCTACAGAGAGACACAACAGCTGTCTAGGTTGGTGGACTGGTGTCAATCATCTTGTAGGACACCCGTATATTTGTCCATGACACAAACATTGTCATGAAACATTTGATTTTCAGAGTATTTGTATATATTTTCAGAGTACCGACCTGACTGAAACAGCTGTACATACCCCAGTGTGTGTAGTTTACAGTCTGGATCCTCCAGTCCAGCAGAGGGCAGTGTAACTCAGCTCAGTACCGACCTGACTGAAACAGCTGTACATACCCCAGTGTGTGTAGTTTACAGTCTGGATCCTCCAGTCCAGCAGAGGGCAGTGTAACTTAGCTCAGTACCGACCTGACTGAAACAGCTGTACTTACCCCAGTGTGTGTAGT
The DNA here is from genome assembly GCF_020615455.1 of Coregonus clupeaformis. Lineage (NCBI taxonomy): Eukaryota > Metazoa > Chordata > Actinopteri > Salmoniformes > Salmonidae > Coregonus > Coregonus clupeaformis. The sequence goes on along the minus strand of NW_025535757.1, from coordinate 44,137 downwards.
ATACAGTCTGGATCCTCCAGTCCAGCAGACAGCAGTGTAACTCCTGAGTCCTGCAGGTCATTGTCTCTCAGCTCCAGTTGTTTCAGTTGTGAGTTGGGTGAACTCAGGACTGAGGCCAGATCTGAACAGCAACCCTCTGTCAGACCACACTGACCTAGACTAGAGGGTAGAAGAGCACATGATTAACAAATGTTTAAAACATCCACATAATAAGTCATACTGAAGAAAGTTAACTCACACTAGTGTCTGTATGTTGCAGAGTGGACTGGTTAGTCCAACACAGAGCAGCTCCACTCCTCTGTCTCCCAGGTCATTGTAGCTGAGGTTCAGTTCTCTCAGGGGGGAGTTTGGTGTCTGCAGAGCTGAAGCCAGAGTCTCACAGGATTCATATGTGAGTTTACAGCCAGACAGTCTGGAGAGAGGAGATATAGTGATACACTGTTAAATATGCAAAGCTTGAAGAATAATGAGATGCATTAAGACAATAACAGAAGGACACATGATTAACCAATGTTAAAAACATACTAACTCACTCAAGATATTTATTTACCTTAGTTTTATATATGTTATGTATGTTTCTGGATATGTCCCAAAACGTTAAAATAATGTTAAAAACATACACATACTAACTATACTGAACAGAAATATAAACCCAACATGTAAAGTGTTGGTCCCACGTTTCATGAGCTGAAATAAAAGATCCCAGATATGTTCCATACGCACAAAAGCTTATTTCTCTCAAATGTTGTGCATAAATTTGTTTAGGTCCCTGTTAGTGAGCGTTTCTCCTTTGTTAAGATAATCCATTCACCTGACAGGTGTGGTATATCAAGAAGCTGATTAAACTGCATGATCATTACACAGGTGCACCTTGTGCTGGGGACAATAAAAGGCCACTCTGAAATGTGCAGTTTTGTCACACAACACAATGCCACAGATGTCTCAAGTTTTGAGGGAGCGTGCAATTGGCATGATGACTGCAGGAATGTCCACCAGAGCTGTTGCTAGAGAATTTTATGTTAATTTCTCTACCATAAACCGCCTCCAACATCATTTTAGAGAATTTGGCAGTACATCCAACCGGCCTCACAACCGCAGACCACATGTAACCACGCCAGCCCAGGACCTCCACATCCGGCTTCTTCACCTGCAGGATGGTCTGAGACAAGCCACCAGGACAGCTGATTTAACTGTGGGTTTTCACAACCAAATACTTTCTGCACAAACTGTCAGAAACCTTCTCAGGGAAGCTCATCTGCGTGCTCGTCATCCTCACCAGGGTCTTGACCTGAATGCAGTTCGGCGTCGTAACCAACTTCTGTGGGCAAATGCTCACCTTCGATGGCCACTGGCACACTGGAGAAGTGTGCTCTTCACGGATGAATCCCGGTTTCAACTGTACCGGGAAGATGGCAGAAAGCGTGTATGGCGTCGTGATGGCATTGTGTGGGCAAGCGGTTTGCTGATTTAAACGTTGTGAACAGAGTGCCCCATGGTGGCGGTGGGGTTATGGTATGGGCAGGCATAAGCTACGGACAATGAACACAATCACATTTTATCGATGGCAATTTGAATGCACAGAGATACCGTGATGAGATCCTGAGGCCCATTGTCGTGCCATTCAACCGCCCCCATCACCTCATGTTTCAGCATGATAATGCACTGCCCCATGTCACAAGGATCTGTACACATTTCCTGGAAGCTGAAAATGTCCCAGTTCTTCCATGGACTGCATACTCACCAGACATGCCTGTTTGGGATGCTCTGGATCGACGTGTACGACAGCGTCTTCCAGTTCCCGGCAGTTTCCAGCAACTTCGCACAGCCATTGAAGAGGAGTGGGACAACATTCCACAGGCCACAATCAACAGCCTGATCAACTCTATGTGAATGAGATTTGTTGTGCTGCATGAGGCAAATGGTGGTCACACCAGATACGGACTGGTTTTCTGATAAACACCCATACTTTTTTTTAAGGTATCTGTGACCAACAGATGCATATCTGAATTCCCATTTATGTGAAATCCATAGATTAGGGCCTAATGAATTTATTTCAATTGACTGATTTCCTCATATGAACTGTAACTCAGTAAAACCTTTCAAATTGTTGCATGTTGCGTTTATATTCTTGTTCAGTATACAGTACATACATAATATATAAACACTCACAGTGGATACTGAAGATATTTAACTCACACTAGTGTCTGTATGTTGCAGAGTGGACTGGTTAGTCCAACACAGAGCAGCTCCACTCCTCTGTCTCCCAGATCATTGTAGCTGAGGTCCAGTTCTCTCAGGGGGGAGTTTGGTGTCTGCAGAGCTGAGGCCAGAGTCTCACAGGATTCATATGTGAGTTTACAGCCAGCCAGTCTGGAGAGAGGAGATATGTCGATACACTGTTAAATATGCAAAGCTTTAAGAATAATGAGATGCATTAAGACAATAACAGAAGGACACATGATTAACCTATGTTAAAAACATACTAACTCACTCAAGATATTTAACCTTAGTTTGATATACAGTGGGGGAAAAAAAGTATTTAGTCAGCCACCAATTGTGCATGTTCTCCCACTTAAAAAGATGAGAGGCCTGTAATTTTCATCATAGGTACACGCCAACTATGACAGACAAAATGATAATTATTTTTCCAGAAAATTACATTGTAGGATTTTTAATGAATTCATTTGCAAATGATGGTGGAAAATAAGTATTTGGTCAATAACAAAAGTTTCTCAATACTTTGTTATATACCCTTTGTTGGCAATGACACAGGTCAAACGTTTTCTGTAAGTCTTCACAAGGTTTTCACACACTGTTGCTGGTATTTTGGCCCATTCCTCCATGCAGATCTCCTCTAGAGCAGTGATGTTTTGGGGCTGTCGCTGGGCAACACGGACTTTCAACTCCCCTCCAAAGATTTTCTATGGGGTTGAGATCTGGAGACTGGCTAGGCCACTCCAGGACCTTGAAATGCTTCTTACGAAGCCACTCCTTCGTTGCCCGGGCGGTGTGTTTGGGATCATTGTCATGCTGAAAGACCCAGCCACGTTTCATCTTCAATGCCCTTGCTGATGGAAGGAGGTTTTCACTCAAAATCTCACGATACATGGCCCCATTCATTCTTTCCTTTACACGGATCAGTCGTCCTGGTCCCTTTGCAGAAAAACAGCCCCAAAGCATGATGTTTCCACCCCCGTGCTTCACAGTAGGTATGGTGTTCTTTGGATGCAACTCAGCATTCTTTGTCCTCCAAACACGACGAGTTGAGTTTTTACCAAAAAGTTATATTTTGGTTTCATCTGACCATATGACATTCTCCCAATCCTCTTCTGGATCATCCAAATGCACTCTAGCAAACTTCAGACGGGCCTGGACATGTACTGGCTTAAGCAGGGGGACACGTCTGGCACTGCAGGATTTGAGTCCCTGGCGGCGTAGTGTGTTACTGATGGTAGGCTTTGTTACTTTGGTCCCAGCTCTCTGCAGGTCATTCACTAGGTCCCCCCGTGTGGTTCTGGGATTTTTTGCTCACCGTTCTTGTGATCATTTTGACCCCCACGGGGTGAGATCTTGCGTGGAGCCCCAGATCGAGGGGAGATTATCAGTGGTCTTGTATGTCTTCCATTTCCTAATAATTGCTTCCACAGTTGATTTCTTCAAACCAAGCTGCTTACCTATTGCAGATTCAGTCTTCCCAGCCTGGTACAGGTCTACAATTTTGTTTCTGGTGTCCTTTGACAGCTCTTTGGTCTTGGCCATAGTGGAGTTTGGAGTGTGACTGTTTGAGGTTGTGGACAGGTGTCTTTTATACTGATAACAAGTTCAAACAGGTGCCATTAATACAGGTAACGAGTGGAGGACAGAGGAGCCTCTTAAAGAAGAAGTTACAGGTCTGTGAGAGCCAGAAATCTTGCTTGTTTGTAGGTGACCAAATACTTATTTTCCACCATAATTTGCAAATAAATTCATTAAAAATCCTACAATGTGACTTTCTGGATAATTTTTTCTCAGTTTGTCTGTCATAGTTGACGTGTACCTATGATGAAAATTACAGGCCTCTCTCATCTTTTTAAGTGGGAGAACTTGCACAATTGGTGGCTGACTAAATACTTTTTTTCCCCACTGTATTTATCACATTTTATGTATGTTTCTGCATATTTACCAAGATGTTCAAATAATGTTAAAAACATACACATACTAACTACATACATAATATATAAACACTCACAGTGGATACTGAAGATATTTAACTCACACTAGTGTCTGTATGTTGCAGAGTAGACTGGTTAGTCCAACACAGAGCAGCTCCACTCCTCTGTCTCCCAGGTCATTGTAGCTGAGGTCCAGTTCTCTCAGGGGAGAGTTTGGTGTCTGCAGAGCTGAGGCCAGAGTCTCACAGGATTCATATGTGAGTTTACAGCGATCCAGTCTGGAGAGAGGAGATCATCTGTTAGATATACAAATCCTTCAGAATAATGATACTGTATACATCAACTCAATAGCAGAACTTACAGTGCTCTCTTGCAGGTTTTCACTACCGGCAGCAACCTCTGATAACCTTTCCCTGATGTGGTGTATGTCTTCAGGTCAAACTCCTCCAGCACCTCCTCTGACATCAGTAACAGGTAGGCCAGGGCTGAACATTGGTCAGGTTTTAGTCTTGTTTCTGAAAGAGTTCCTGATCGCAGGGAGGTTTGCATGTCTTCAACTAGAGAGTTGGCACCAAGTTCATTCAGACAGTGGAACAAGTTGATGATCCTTTCTGGTGAGGATTCCCTTTCGATCTTGTCTGAAATGTACCTGACTGTTCTCTCAACTGTTTCCTCATTGCTCTGTGTTGTACTTCCTGTCTGTGTCAGAAGGCCTCGTAACAGATTCTGATTGGACTCCAGTGAGAGACCCAGAAGGAAGCGGAGGAACAGGTCCAGGTCTCCATTCTCACTCTTCAAGGCCTGGTCCACTGCTCTCCTGTGTAAATCAGACAACTGGATTGACTCCTCATCTTCATCCTCACTAGTGGTGGAAAAAACATTTTCCTTCTTGTCCAGACATGATTCTAAAGCATGCACTGCTGCTAGAAACTCCTGAATGCTCAGATGCACAAAGCTGTAGACCTTGTCTTGGTTCAGCCCAGATTCTTCTTTAAAGATCTCTGTACACAATGCTGAGTACTCTGATGCCTCTGTGACATCAAGGCCACACTCTCTCAGGTCCTCCTCATAGAAGATCAGGTTGCCCTTCTGCAGCTGTTGGAAAGCCAGCTTTGCCAGTTTCAGGATCATCTCTTTGTCTGACTGAGACAGTTCCTTTGGGTTTGTCTCTGTGGCTTTGTTGTACTTCTTGTTCTTCACAATGATTTGGATGAGCGTGAAGTGTGTGAACATCTGGGTCAGAGTTTTGGGGACTTCATCCTTCTCTGCCTCTTTCAGCATCATCTCAAGGACAGTGGCTGATATCCAACAGAAGACTGGCATGTGGCACATGATGTGGAGGCTCCTTGATGTCTTCATGTGTTTGATGATTTCATTGGCCAGATTCTGATCTGTGATTTTCTTCCTGAAGTACTCCTCCTTCTGTGGATCATTGAACCCTCGTACCTCTGTCACCTGGTCAACACACTCAGGAGGGATCTGATTGGCTGCTGCAGGCCGTGAGGTTATCCAGAGGAGAGCAGAGGGAAGCAGATTCCCCTTGATGAGGTTTGTCAGCAGCACGTCCACTGAGGTTGGCTTCGTGACATCACAGCACCTCTCATTGTTTTTGAAGTCTAGAGGAAGTCGACACTCATCCAGACCATCAAAAATGAAAACAGTTTTGGTTTCACCATCTTCAATGCTGTCAATCTCTTTCAGCTCTGAGAAGTAGTGGGAAAGAAGTTGCATCAGACTGTATTGGTCCTTTTTCAGGTTCAGATCACGGAAAGGAAGAGGAAACATGAAATGAACGTCCTGATTTGCTTTTCCCTCTGCCCAGTCAAGGATGACCTTCTGCACAGAGACTGTTTTTCCAATGCCAGCGATTCCTTTTGTCAGCACAGTTCTGATAGGTTTGTCTTGTCCAGGTAAAGGCTTGAAGATGTCGTTGCATTTGATTGGTGTCTCTTGTGTGGTTTGTTTCTTGGATGCCATCTCTATCTGTCTCACCTCATGTTCTTTATTGACCCCTCCACTTCCACCCTCTGTGATGTAGAGCTCTGTGTAGATGTCCTTTAACAGACTTTGGTTTCCAATTCCTTCAGATATGTGTTGATACTTGTGTTTCAGTTTAGCCTTAATGTCTTGTTGGACTGTCAGAAGAGTTTGACCTGTAGGAAAACAATGAGAGTTGGGACTCATAAGTTTGTGTTTGTGTGTGTGTGTGTGTGTGTGTGTGTGTGTGTGTGTGTGTGTGTGTTAGAGGGGCCTTTGTCCCGTTCTTTGTAATATTGTATGAAACACAGTCTTACTTCTTCTGTCCAGAAGGTTGTGTGTGATCTTTAATGCATCCTCACTGTCCAAACTCTCCACTTCCTTATTGTCATCTGGTAATGGTTCCTGGCTGAAAGCAGGTGGCTGATCACTCTTCATTGATAGCAGGCTGGGGGCAGGTGACTCTGCTCTGGGCTTCTGGACACTGAACAAAACAGGGAGGGAGATCA
>NW_025535757.1:0-30000 GCF_020615455.1 Coregonus clupeaformis | reverse complement strand
TTTAGAGAAGATTAACAACTACTGAAGACATTGGCTCTAATCTGTGCTGTGCCTTTACATTTAGAGAAGATTAACAACTACTGAAGACATTGGCTCTAATCTGTGCTGTGCCTTTACATTTATAGGAGATTAACAACTACTGAAGACATTGGCTCTAATCTGTGCTGTGCCTTTACATTTAGAGAAGATTAACAACTACTGAAGACATTGGCTCTAATCTGTGCTGTGCCTTTACATTTATAGGAGATTAACAACTACTGAAGACATTGGCTCTAATCTGTGCTGTGCATTTACATTTAGAGAAGATTAACAACTACTGAAGACATTGGCTCTAATCTGTGCTGTGCCTTTACATTTAGAGAAGATTAACAACTACTGAAGACATTGGCTCTAATCTGTGCTGTGCCTTTACATTTAGAGAAGATTAACAACTACTGAAGACATTGGCTCTAATCTGTGCTGTGCCTTTACATTTAGAGAAGATTAACAACTACTGAAGACATTGGCTCTAATCTGTGCTGTGCCTTTACATTTAGAGAAGATTAACAACTACTGAAGACATTGGCTCTAATCTGTGCTGTGCCTTTACATTTAGAGAAGATTAACAACTACTGAAGACATTGGCTCTAATCTGTGCTGTGCCTTTACATTTAGAGAAGATGAACAACTACTGAAGAACCTTTCACTTCTCTCATAGACTTCTCAAACCCCGGCCTGGTCTGTTTGGTCTCTTTTCTCAATGTTGCGCCTCTGGGGTTAGAAACTCTGTGCCTACAGTGTATTTGGAAAGTATTCAGACCCCTTGACTTTTTCAACATTTTGTTACGTTACAGCCTTATTATAAAATGGATTAAATAAATAAAAATCCTCATCAATCTACACACAATACCCCATAATGACAAAGTGAAAAGTTTTTTTTTTTTTTTGTGCAAATGTATTCAAAATAAAAAACAGAAATACCTTATTTGCATAAGTATTTAGACCCTTTGCTATGAGACTAGACATTGAGCTCAGGTGCATCCTGTTTCGATTGATCATTCTTGAGATGTTTCTATAACTTGATTGGAGTCCACCTGTGGTAAATTCAGTTGATTGGACATGATTTGGAAAGGCACACACCTGTCTATATAAGGTCCCAACAGTTGACAGTGCATGTCAGAGCAAAAACCAAGCCAAGAGGTCGAAGGAATTGTCCGTAGAGCTCCGAGACAGGATTGTGTCGGGGAAGGGTACCGAAAAATGTCTGAAGCATTGAAGGTCCCCAAGAACACAGTGGCCTCCATCATTCTTAAATGAAAGAAGTTTGGAAACACCAAGACTCTTCCTAGAGCTGGCGGTCCGGCCAAACTGAGCAATCGGGGGAGAAGGGCCTTGGGAGGTGACCAAGAACCCAGTGGTCACTCTGACAGAGCTCCAGAGTTGCTCTGTGGAGATGGGAGAACCTTCCAGAAGGACAACCATCTCTGCAGCACTCCACCAATCAGGCCTTTATGGTAGAGAGGCCAGACGGAAGCCCCTCCTCAGTAAAAGGCACATGACAGCCCGCTTGGAGTTTGCCAAAAGGCACCTAAAGACTCTCAGACCATGAGAAACAAGATTATCTGGTCTGTTAAAACCAAGATTGAACTCTTTGTCCTGAATGCCAAGCGTCACGTCTGGAGGAAACCTGGCACCATCCCTATGGTGAAGCATGGTGGTGGCAGCATCATGCTGTGGGGATGTTTTTCAGCAGCAGGGACTGGGAGACTAGTCAGGATCGAGGCAAAGATGAACGGAGAAAAGTACAGAGAGATCCTTGATGAAAACCTGCTCCAGAGCGCTCAGGACCTCAGACTGGGGCGAAGGTTCACCTTCTAACAGGACAACAACCCTAAGCACACTGCCAAGACAAAGCAGGAGTGGCTTCGGGACAAGTCTCTGAATGTCCTTGAGTGACCCAGCCAGAGCCCGGACTTGAACCTGATCGAACATCTCTGGAGAGATCTGAAAATAGCTGTGCAGCGACGCTCCCCATCCAACCTGACAGAGCTTGAGAGGATCTGCAGAGAAGAATGGGAGAAACTCCCCAAATACAAGCGTGCCAAGCTTGTAGCGTCATACCCAAGAAGACTCAAGGCTGTAAATGTGATATTTCCGTTTTTAATTTGTTATAAAGTAGCAAACATTTCTAAAAACCTGTTTTTGCTTCGTCATTATGGGGTATTGTGTGTAGATTGTTGATGGGGGGGACTATTTAATCCATTTTAGAATAAGGCTGTAACGTAACAAAATGTGGAAAAAAAATCAAGGGGTCTGAATACTTTCCGACTGCACTGTAAATATGTTTTTGGGGGATGCCACTCCTTGCCACTGGGGGGCAGTAATACATAAGGTAATGCATCAGGCGATAGGTCAGGTTAGGTTTAAATTATACATTGGGTAATGGACCAATAACAAACCTCTCTACCAATAGAGAGCAATAGTAATAGTGTATTTCTGTAGGTACTAACTCCGCCATGGTTCATTGGACAAAGCCTATGGGGAAATGAATGGAATTGATGTAGTGTGGTTGGATAAAAGGCTGTCAATAAGGTCTGTGGTAAACACAGGCTTAGAAGATCTTATACGTTTTGTTCTATGAGATCATCTTCATCAGCTAACGCCATTTTGTGAAATTTGAAGCATTTATGTAATCAGACCTTTTTATTAATTTTTTTTTAAACACAAAGGCTTCATTCTTCATAAAGGTCATGTTAACTGATTGATATCTCATAGAACAAGACATATCAAACTGCATTGTTGGTTAAGGGGCTTGTTAGTAAGCATTTCACTGTAAGGTCAACAACCTGATGTATTCGGCGCATGCGGCAAATAACATTTGATTTGATCTACAAAGCCTTTGTTAACCTCTGACCTTATTTTCAGCGTTTATCCCAAAACCCCTATTCTTTCCCATTCATTTTCCCCATAGGGAAATATACCATAGCTGAATGAACCAGAGGTAACTCATTTCCATGTTTTTTAGGCCTCCAATCTGGCCAGCTCTATAAAACAGCTAGTTTCCAGTGTTCCCCTCCCCACCTAGACCACTCGCAGACAGTCCTAAATTCTTGCTTGATAAATAGTTTTTTTTTGCTAAAAAAAGCATTTTTTTTCTCCATTTGAATGGAAATCTATTACAGTAAAGTACTTCATTAATTGTTAACCAGAAATGATTTGATATTGATGTAAAAATGCCTGCATTGGGTCTTTAAAGCTAGAATCCTTAGTTGCTACATCCATTTTTGGACTATGAATTAATTATATACTGTATACTGATTCATTCTTGAAGTACCTGGTCAATATAATGGATAATCTGATAGAGCAGCCACTATAGTACCTGGTCAATATAATGGATAATCTGATAGAGCAGCCACTACAGTACCTGGCCAATATAATGGATAATCTGATAGAGCAGCCACTATAGTCCCTGGCCAATATAATGGATAATCTGAGAGCAGCAACTATAGTACCTGGTCAATATAATGGATAATCTGATAGAGCAGCCACTATAGTACCTGGCCAATATAATGGATAATCTGAGAGCAGCCACTATAGTACCTGGCCAATATAATGGATAATCTGATAGAGCAGCCACTATAGTACCTGGTCAATATAATGGATAATCTGATAGAGCAGCCACTATAGTACCTGGTCAATATAATGGATAATCTGATAGAGCAGCCACTATAGTACCTGGTCAATATAATAGATAATCTGATAGAGCAGCCACTATAGTACCTGGTCAATATAATGGATAATCTGATAGAGCAGCCACTATAGTACCTGGTCAATATAATGGATAATCTGATAGAGCAGCCACTATAGTCCCTGGTCAATATAATGGATAATCTGATAGAGCAGCCACTATAGTACCTGGCCAATATAATGGATAATCTGAGAGCAGCCACTATAGTACCTGGCCAATATAATGGATAATCTGATAGAGCAGCCACTATAGTACCTGGTCAATATAATGGATAATCTGAGAGCAGCCACTATAGTACCTGGTCAATATAATGGATAATCTGATAGAGCAGCCACTATAGTACCTGGTCAATATAATGGATAATCTGAGAGCAGCCACTATAGTACCTGGTCAATATAATGGATAATCTGACAGAGCAGCCACTATAGTACCTGGTCAATATAATGGATAATCTGAGAACAGCCACTATAGTACCTGGTCAATATAATGTATAATCTGATAGAGCAGCCACTATAGTACCTGGTCAATATAATGGATAATCTGATAGAGCAGCCACTATAGTACCTGGCCAATATAATGGATAATCTGATAGAGCAGCCACTATAGTACCTGGCCAATATAATGGATAATCTGATAGAGCAGCCACTATAGTACCTGGTCAAAATAATGGATAATCTGATAGAGCAGCCACTATAGTACCTGGCCAATATAATGGATAATCTGATAGAGCAGCCACTATAGTACCTGGTCAATATAATGGATAATCTGATAGAGCAGCCACTATAGTACCTGATCAATATAATGGATAATCTGATAGAGCAGCCAGTATAGTACCTGGTCAATATAATGGATAATCTGATAGAGCAGCCACTATAGTACCTGGCCAATATAATGGATAATCTGAGAGCAGCCACTATAGTACCTGGTCAATATAATGGATAATCTGATAGAGCAGCCACTATAGTACCTGGTCAATATAATGGATAATCTGATAGAGCAGCCACTATAATACCTGGCCAATATAATGGATAATCTGATAGAGCAGCCACTATAGTACCTGGTCAATATAATGGATAATCTGATAGAGCAGCCACTATAGTACCTGGTCAATATAATGGATAATCTGATAGAGCAGCCACTATAGTACCTGGCCAATATAATGGATAATCTGATAGAGCAGCCACTATAGTACCTGGCCAATATAATGGATAATCTGATAGAGCAGCCACTATAGTACCTGGTCAATATAATGGATAATCTGAGAGCAGCCACTATAGTACCTGGTCAATATAATGGATAATCTGATAGAGCAGCCACTATAGTACCTGGCCAATATAATGGATAATCTGATAGAGCAGCCACTATAGTACCTGGCCAATATAATGGAAAATCTGAGAGCAGCCACTATAGTACCTGGTCAATATAATGGATAATCTGATAGAGCAGCCACTATAGTACCTGGTCAATATAATGGATAATCTGATAGAGCAGCCACTATAGTACCTGGCCAATATAATGGATAATCTGATAGAGCAGCCACTATAGTACCTGGTCAATATAATGGATAATCTGAGAGCAGCCACTATAGTACCTGGTCAATATAATGGATAATCTGATAGAGCAGCCACTATAGTACCTGGCCAATATAATGGATAATCTGATAGAGCAGCCACTATAGTACCTGGCCAATATAATGGAAAATCTGAGAGCAGCCACTATAGTACCTGGTCAATATAATGGATAATCTGATAGAGCAGCCACTATAGTACCTGGTCAATATAATGGATAATCTGATAGAGCAGCCACTATAGTACCTGGCCAATATAATGGATAATCTGATAGAGCAGCCACTATAGTACCTGGTCAATATAATGGATAATCTGATAGAGCAGCCACTATAGTCCCTGGTCAATATAATGGATAATCTGATAGAGCAGCCACTATAGTACCTGGCCAATATAATGGATAATCTGATAGAGCAGCCACTATAGTCCCTGGTCAATATAATGGATAATCTGATAGAGCAGCCACTATAGTACCTGGCCAATATAATGGATAATCTGAGAGCAGCCACTATAGTACCTGGCCAATATAATGGATAATCTGATAGAGCAGCCACTATAGTACCTGGTCAATATAATGGATAATCTGAGAGCAGCCACTATAGTACCTGGTCAATATAATGGATAATCTGATAGAGCAGCCACTATAGTACCTGGTCAATATAATGGATAATCTGATAGAGCAGCCACTATAGTATCTGGCCAAAATAATGGATAATCTGATAGAGCAGCCACTATAGTACCTGGCCAATATAATGGATAATCTGATAGAGCAGCCACTATAGTACCTGGTCAATATAATGGATAATCTGATAGAGCAGCCACTATAGTATCTGGCCAAAATAATGGATAATCTGATAGAGCAGCCACTATAGTACCTGGCCAATATAATGGATAATCTGAGAGCAGCCACTATAGTACCTGGTCAATATAATGGATAATCTGAGAGCAGCCACTATAGTACCTGGTCAATATAATGGATAATCTGAGAGCAGCCACTATAGTACCTGGTCAATATAATGGATAATCTGATAGAGCAGCCACTATAGTACCTGGTCAATATAATGGATAATCTGAGAGCAGCCACTATAGTACCTGGTCAATATAATGGATAATCTGAGAGCAGCCACTATAGTACCTGGTCAATATAATGGATAATCTGTGCACTAGGGCAACAAGCGGATATAGTGGTGACGTCACCGGTGACGCGTCCCATTTCTGACTCCTTCTCTCTGTCATATACTATCTATGATATTGACAAGATAGCCGAGTGACCTCTCTAACAATGGAAATATATTACGTCAATGATTAAAGGCAGGCGAGATCAGGTGGGACCATTCTAACCAATGAGAGGGAATACACACGCATGAACAACAGGCACAACTAAGTCGTTTTTCTCAAAGTTGCCATTGTGATGATAGTGATGGTATGTCGGGACTAATGGTCTGTTTACATAACCGGATCATTAACATGGCAGGTTAGGTGAATTAATGTGACAGGTTAGGATAACGTGGCAGGTTAGGAGGAGAACTAACACAGCAGGTTAGGAGGAGAACTAACACAGCAGGTTAGGAGGAGAACTAACACAGCAGGTTAGGATAACGTGGCAGGTTAGGATAATGAACATGGCAGGTTAGGATAATGAACATGGCAGGTTAGGATAACGTGGCAGGTTAGGATAATGAACATGGCAGGTTAGGACAACGTGGCAGGTTAGGAGGAGAACTAACACAGCAGGTTAGGAGGAGAACTAACACAGCAGGTTAGGATAACGTGGCAGGTTAGGATAATGAACATGGCAGGTTAGGATAATGAACATGGCAGGTTAGGACAACGTGGCAGGTTAGGATAGTTAAACGTGGCAGGTTAGGAGGCAAACTAACACAGCAGGTTAGGAGAACTAACACAGCAGGTTAGGAGGAGAACTAACACAGCAGGTTAGGAGGAGAACTAACACAGCAGGTTAGGAGGAGAACTAACACAGGTTAGGAGAACTAACACAGCAGGTTAGGAGAACTAACACAGCAGGTTAGGAGGAGAACTAACACAGCAGGTTAGGAGGAGAACTAACACAGCAGGTTAGGACAACTAACACAGCAGATTAGGAGGATAACTAACACAGCAGGTTAGGAGGAGAACTAACACAGCAGGTTAGGAGGAGAACTAACACAGCAGGTTAGGAGAACTAACACAGCAGGTTAGGAGGAGAACTAACACAGCAGGTTAGGAGGAGAACTAACACAGCAGGTTAGGAGAACTAACACAGCAGGTTAGGAGGCAAACTAACACAGCAGGTTAGGAGGAGAACTAACACAGCAGGTTAGGAGGAGAACTAACACAGCAGGATAGGAGGAGAACTAACACAGCAGGTTAGGAGGAGAACTATCACAGCAGGTTAGGAGAACTAACACAGCAGGTTAGGAGAACTAACACAGCAGGTTAGGAGGAGAACTATCACAGCAGGTTAGGAGAACTATCACAGCAGGTTAGGAGAACTAACACAGCAGGTTAGGAGGAGAACTAACACAGCAGGTTAGGAGGAGAACTAACACAGCAGGATAGGAGGAGAACTAACACAGCAGATTAGGAGGAGAACTAACACAGCAGGTTAGGAGGAGAACTAACACAGCAGGTTAGGAGAACTATCACAGCAGGTTAGGAGGAGAACTAACACAGCAGGTTAGGAGAACTAACACAGCAGGTTAGGAGGAGAACTAACACAGCAGGTTAGGAGGAGAACTAACACAGCAGGTTAGGAGAACTAACACAGCAGGTTAGGAGGAGAACTAACACAGCAGGTTAGGAGAACTAACACAGCAGGTTAGGAGAACTAACACAGCAGGTTAGGAGAACTAACACAGCAGGTTAGGAGAACTAACACAGCAGGTTAGGAGAACTATCACAGCAGGTTAGGAGGAGAACTAACACAGCAGGTTAGGAGGAGAACTAACACAGCAGGTTAGGAGGAGAACTAACACAGCAGGTTAGGAGGAGAACTAACACAGCAGGTTAGGAGGAGAACTAACACAGCAGGTTAGGAGGAGAACTAACACAGCAGGTTAGGAGGAGAACTAACACAGCAGGTTAGGAGAATGAACACAGCAGGTTAGGAGGAGAACTAACACAGCAGGTTAGGAGAACTAACACAGCAGGTTAGGAGGAGAACTAACACAGCAGGTTAGGAAAATGAACACAGCAGGTTAGGAGGAGAACTAACACAGCAGGTTAGGAGGAGAACTAACACAGCAAGTTAGGAGAACTAACACAGCAGGTTAGGAGGAGAACTAACACAGCAGGTTAGGAGGAGAACTAACACAGCAGGTTAGGAGAACTAACACAGCAGGTTAGGAGGAGAACTAACACAGCAGGTTAGGAGGAGAACTAACAGCAGGTTAGGAGGAGAACTAACACAGGTTAGGAGAACTAACACAGCAGGTTAGGAGAACTAACACAGCAGGTTAGGAGGAGAACTAACACAGCAGGTTAGGAGGAGAACTAACACAGCAGGTTAGGAGAACTAACACAGCAGATTAGGAGGAGAACTAACACAGCAGGTTAGGAGGAGAACTAACACAGCAGGTTAGGAGGAGAACTAACACAGCAGGTTAGGAGAACTAACACAGCAGGTTAGGAGGAGAACTAACACAGCAGGTTAGGAGGAGAACTAACACAGCAGGTTAGGAGAACTAACACAGCAGGTTAGGAGGCAAACTAACACAGCAGGTTAGGAGGAGAACTAACACAGCAGATTAGGAGGAGAACTAACACAGCAGGTTAGGAGAACTAACACAGCAGGTTAGGAGGAGAACTAACACAGCAGGTTAGGAGAACTAACACAGCAGGTTAGGAGAACTAACACAGCAGGTTAGGAGGAGAACTAACACAGCAGGTTAGGAGGAGAACTAACACAGCAGGATAGGAGGAGAACTAACACAGCAGGTTAGGAGGAGAACTATCACAGCAGGTTAGGAGAACTAACACAGCAGGTTAGGAGAACTAACACAGCAGGTTAGGAGGAGAACTATCACAGCAGGTTAGGAGAACTATCACAGCAGGTTAGGAGGAGAACTAACACAGCAGGTTAGGAGGAGAACTAACACAGCAGGATAGGAGGAGAACTAACACAGCAGATTAGGAGGAGAACTAACACAGCAGGTTAGGAGAACTAACACAGCAGGTTAGGAGGAGAACTAACACAGCAGGTTAGGAGAACTATCACAGCAGGTTAGGAGGAGAACTAACACAGCAGGTTAGGAGAACTAACACAGCAGGTTAGGAGGAGAACTAACACAGCAGGTTAGGAGGAGAACTAACACAGCAGGTTAGGAGAACTAACACAGCAGGTTAGGAGGAGAACTAACACAGCAGGTTAGGAGAACTAACACAGCAGGTTAGGAGAACTAACACAGCAGGTTAGGAGAACTAACACAGCAGGTTAGGAGAACTAACACAGCAGGTTAGGAGAACTATCACAGCAGGTTAGGAGGAGAACTAACACAGCAGGTTAGGAGGAGAACTAACACAGCAGGTTAGGAGGAGAACTAACACAGCAGGTTAGGAGGAGAACTAACACAGCAGGTTAGGAGGAGAACTAACACAGCAGGTTAGGAGGAGAACTAACACAGCAGGTTAGGAGGAGAACTAACACAGCAGGTTAGGAGAATGAACACAGCAGGTTAGGAGGAGAACTAACACAGCAGGTTAGGAGAACTAACACAGCAGGTTAGGAGGAGAACTAACACAGCAGGTTAGGAGGAGAACTAACACAGCAGGTTAGGAAAATGAACACAGCAGGTTAGGAGGAGAACTAACACAGCAGGTTAGGAGGAGAACTAACACAGCAAGTTAGGAGAACTAACACAGCAGGTTAGGAGGAGAACTAACACAGCAGGTTAGGAGGAGAACTAACACAGCAGGTTAGGAGAACTAACACAGCAGGTTAGGAGGAGAACTAACACAGCAGGTTAGGAGAACTAACACAGCAGGTTAGGAGGAGAACTAACACAGCAGGTTAGGAGGAGAACTAACACAGCAGGTTAGGAGGAGAACTAACACAGCAGGTTAGGAGGAGAACTAACACAGCAGGTTAGGAGAACTAACACAGCTGGTTAGGAGAATGAACACAGCAGGTTAGGAGGAGAACTAACACAGCAGGTTAGGAGAATGAACACAGCAGGTTAGGAGGAGAACTAACACAGCAGGTTAGGAGAATGAACACAGCAGGTTAGGAGGAGAACTAACACAGCAGGTTAGGAGGAGAACTAACACAGCAGGTTAGGAGAATGAACACAGCAGGTTAGGAGGAGAACTAACACAGCAGGTTAGGAGAACTAACACAGCAGGTTAGGAGGAGAACTAACACAGCAGGTTAGGAGAATGAACACAGCAGGTTAGGAGGAGAACTAACACAGCAGGTTAGGAGAACTAACACAGCAGGTTAGGAGGAGAACTAACACAGCAGGTTAGGAGAACTAACACAGCAGGTTAGGAGGAGAACTAACACAGCAGGTTAGGAGGAGAACTAACACAGCAGGTTAGGAGAAGTAACACAGCAGGTTAGGAGACTGAGGTTAAGGTTAGGAAAAGGGTTAGGCTTAGCTAAAATGCTACATTTGTCAACAACTGTTGTCCCCAACGCAACCACTAGACAGAGCTGTAGGCCTACTCCATCTAGCCACAATGGTAGAAATGTAAACAAACCATCGGAGTTGTGCCTGTTGCCATAGAAATAGAGGACTCATCAAGGATATAACCAGTTTTAGCATGGACATTGCGCTTGAGGCCTTCCACCATTTTAAAGTAGTCAACTGGATGGGGATTCCTGTGAGTTGGGAGCGATCAGCCAATGAAGAAGAAGAAAATGTACTACTTTAAAATGGAGATAGCCTGAATGTCGCTGCCCATGCTGTCCCAGATGCTATAATGGCACAGATACAAAGATGAGTCCCTTTATCTCTATGGCCTGTTGTTCACACACATATCTGCCCTCTCATTGGCTAGATGGTCCCATCGGCTCTCGCCTCCTCCCGCCTGCCTTCCATCTTTGAGGACATGCATCCTCCCGCCTGCCTTCCATCTTTGAGGACATGCATCCTCCCGCCTGCCTTCCATCTTTGAGGACATGCATTTCCATTGTTAGAGCGGTCACTTGAGTATCTTCTCAATATAATAGACAATCTTTGCTTGTATGCAGGAACATTGGTACATTGTGGGAGGCTGTCTAGAGAGACTACTGATGAACAAGCTAGGCCTATTTGAAACATCGCCATCTCCTGGCAGCATTTACCAGACAGATTCAGAAGCTTGAAAACCCCATTAGATTTTTTGCCCCAAAGTATAGAAGGAAAAAAAACTAACTGAACATAGTTTATGATTGTTTTTATTTTATTTTAGTTTTGGAGTCAATGATAATAGTTTCAGTATAATTTTAGTTTTTCAAATGGGTTTCTTAATTATTGTATTATTTTAGGTTCAGATTTGGTAACATAATTACGAGTTTTAATCAGTTAATAATTCACAAATAAAAATGTATATCAGTAAAAACACTACCTAATTGTTACATCTACTTTTACTTGTTACGTCTGTGAACTTTCATTATCCTCCCTCCTGATGAGGAGAGAAATTAGAAAATATCTTAAATATACTGTGTGTGTTTTTGTGGTAACGGAATTACAAGGCAATGTTTCTTAAAAACTTACAGAAGGCAACTAATTTATCCCAAACTAAATATAAGTGTTGCTATTAGTTGGCTATTAGGGGTCTTCACTTTAACATTATTGTGTTTTGATGTATTTCTAATACCTTTTTAGACTTTTTCTGGTAGATGTTTTCGAAGACCTATTACTTATGCATCATTTTTAAGATGGAAAATGGTTGAAAAATGTATCTATGCCTTCTGATTTCCCCAAAACACAGACTCTTAGCTTTCATTTGATACCCAATTTGATATTCTCCTATGACCTTCACATGTTGGTGCTCATGGGTCCTTTTACATGGAAATTACCTCATGCAGAAAAATTTCCAATGATGGAAAAGTTTGTTTGTCTGGCAAGTGCATTTGATAGTGCCGTTAGTGAACACCGTACCAAACCGTAGCAAAATGTTTCAACAACAACACTTTCTATTGGACAAATTCTGGTAGGTCCCTAGTGGTGGGATGGGCAACTTTGATGGGGGTGGGTGCCACAAAAAAAAAACAGAACTCATCATGGGGTGCCGCAGTGTCTCTGCGTACCCACATCCATAATAGTTTTCATGTTCATTTCCTGCAATTCTACACATTTCGCCATGAGGGCGGAGAGAATATTTCGCAATTTTCTAACTCATTTCATGCAATTCTACACATTTCGCCAAAGGGTGGAGGCAAATGTTTGCCGTTTTTAATATGATAACTGACGATCAATGGTCCCCACCCGCGGTCTGTAATTCAGTAACCTACCAATCTAAAAACAAATGTAGCTGACATGGGCTAATTGAGTGACTGCTGAGGCACAACCACATTTCCAAATTGCACCTCGTGTGTTCTATTATTCTAACGGTCAACAGCAAGTTGAGACCCAGTCTGAGTTCCAAAACAACGTCTTTTATTATTGGTCCGCGGGACTACAAAAGGTGGGTCGCGGCCCGCCAGTTGCCCATCCCTGGTTTAGTGAATACACCCCATGCAGCGCTTGAGTTCCCTTGAGGTGCGATCAGTTTATCTCGCCCGGGGCACCGGGGTTTGGCATTCAGAGAAAAGGTGTGCTGCCCGATTCAACCTGTGGTTAACAATGCGCGTACGTGAGCCGGTAAATTATATCGAGCGCACCTGCGCCAAACGGACCACCGCCTTTCTGATCCGTCACCAGAAAGCTTTAAACTTAAAATTTGATTTAGCCCTACATTTAAATAGTTTCTATGCACATTGTTGCACGTCACTTTTACTTGACGAGACATACTATTTTATTTAGTGGACAGCTTTACATAATTCCGATGCACGTCTTCTTTCAGGAAGTGAAAGTGCGCAGTTTCCACAGTCTTTCACGCGGATAATTATCACGATAATGTGCTGTCAATCGCCTATAACAATAATACCCATAATCATAGCCCTGTAGCCTATCACATCACATTCGATCTTATCGATTAGGCTGATCACTAACACCAATGTTAATTAGCCAAAATTATCATTCACGGAAGCTGAAATCAATATTGTAATAACTTGGCGGATGTCTTACCCCCCTAAATCATCTCTCTCTTTATGATAGCATAACTTCTCAATAAATAATAGTCTACATTAAATTGTACAAGAACGCTACAAACCTCTTAAACATGTTTCCTCGACGACAACGTCCTCTACTTCCTTATACATATATTTCCTATTTCAAACTAGTGATGGGGTCGTTCGCGAAAGAACGGCTCTTTGTGAACGGATCTTTTTTGGTCAACATCGGGAATCGAATTGCATCGGTGAAAGAGCCGTTAATTTGTTCTCCCTGATTTACATGCAGCCAGGAGGTGCTTTTTGAGCTCAAAACAACGATCACCCGCAGATAAGTTACACAATAATTATCTAAAGAGGGTGAATCCTTACTGCAGAAACAGTAAATAGTGGGGAGAGCGCGTCATTCTGCTCCAGGCTTATGTTTGTAGTGCGTTAAAAATAAACTTTATTTTTTAAGCTGGTGATCTAATAATTTATCCAGGTAAAAATGTATTTGAACGCGCATTTCACTATCTGACGTAATGGTAGTCTACCTTTTGACCTTTATATTGTAGATTTGCAATTAAGCATTTTAAATGAAGAGCCATTTGGGAGCCAAATGATGGCTCTCTTATGTGAACGGAGTCAAATGAACCGGCTCACCAAAAATACTCATAGGTTTATAGCCTATTATATATTGATATTTAGGTCATGTAAAGTCTCCATACACTTAAGGCAAGTATCCAGCCGATACATTCATATTCTGTCTAGTAAAAGTCGATTTTTATTTTGTATTTCATGATTTAATGAAATTAGGGAGTGGTCGAAATGCACGCAATTGTTCACAATGGGGGAGGGTCATGATCTTTCGCTTGGTCTCAATCACATGATCCATGGCCTCTACTGTAGGCCTAAGGCTATAGGAAGAGAATGCTCGGAGAAGAACAGCGCCAAGTTCCATTTCTAAGAAAATGTACTTCCTTTTCCGAGTTTTTGCACTGCTGCTGGGATGGTGTATACAGTGTTACACAGTGCAATGGATAGGTTATCCCAATCATGAGCCCTGTCCTACCCTGCTCTTGCTGATGTAAACCCTGGTGTGCTTCCTAATCAATGGATGTGCTGTGTACCGTGGGACTTCAGGAGGCGAGTCAAAGGCTTCTAACGAAAGAATAAATTTAAAAAAAGGTTTTAAAAAAATTCAATATCTGTGTGCGCGGACTAGTCTTACTTACATTTACATTTTACATTTACGTCATTTAGCAGACGCTCTTATCCAGAGCGACTTACAAATTGGTCCTTCCTGTTCAGTTTGAGAGGGAGTACGTGAACATGAGAAGGAAGACAGGAGGTAAGCTCGCTACTGATGTAATTGATATGAATAAAAACAATATGTTTTGTTGCCCCATAATGAAGCTATTTATCAGAGTTATTGACCTCTCTTTACCATTTATATAAATACTACTGGTCTATGTATTAAAATCCTGTAATATTCTTCTATATGCAGACTATACGGTTATGCGCCGACTGTTGACCAAGCTATGTTAGAGCTGCAATCTGATTTAGTTACATTGCAGGAAGCCCTTGTTGATTTAAAACTCGTACTTATTGCGGGCAAAACTAAATATGTTGTTCTCTTATTCACTGAATAAACTGTCTCAGATGGGCTACATTTTCACTCATTGGGTGGCTCTGTTATGGAGCGCGTTCCCGCTCATAAATATCTGGGCATTTGGGTTGATAAAGATCTAACGTTTAAAAAACATACTGATGAGCTAGTTAAAAAGCTAAGATTTTAAAGTGGGCTTCTTTTTTTATTAACAGCAGGAAGCAGATTGTGCTGTCAATTTTCCTTCCAGTTCTTGACCACGGTGACTCCATTTACCAGAATGCAGCAGCCACTACTCTTAAACATTTGGATGCCGTCTACCATAGCGCCTTTCACTTTATCACAGGTGATAGTTTTAATACACATCGCTGCATCCTGTATCAAAAGGTTGGCTGGTCCTCACTAAAATCCCATAGATCACTTCATTACTCCCTTCTTGTTTACAGAGCTCTTGTCCACAAGCTTCCAACATACCTCACTTCCCTGTTGAAATATAACAACATGAGATACCAAACCCGTTCGCAAGGTTGGTTAACTCTTGGGGTCCCGCTTGTCTCTACACATTTTTTGGTAAATCTGCCTTTAGTTTTAACGCACCACAGTTATGGAATACAAAACGAATCACCAATTCGATGATTCGAATCCATCTGGATTCCCAGGTGCTGATAGGGCAGTTTAAAACTCTGTTGTTAAATGAGTCCCACTGAAGTGTGTAATCACCTGATGTCATGTATTTATAGCTGTCTGGTAGTTTCTCTTTGTCTTTTGTTGTTGTGTTGATGGAATTTTTGTCCTCAAGACACCATTACAAATGAGACACTGTAGGCTAATTCAAGAAGGCTTCATTCACTTAAACAACCTTCATTTTAATGTCGCTTTAGGCCACTAACAACAAGGGATTTGTGTTGCATATAGAATATAATTGGTTTGTCTCTATGACATTCAGAGGCTGTGCTACAACTTTCTATATTTTTACATTTTTAGTCATTTAGCAGACGCTCTTATTCAGAGCGACTTACAGGAGCAATTAGGGTTAAGTGCCTTGCTCAAGGGCACAGCGACAGATTTTTCACCTAGTCGGCTCGGGGATTAGAACCAGCAACCTCTCGGTTACTGGCACAACGCTCTTAACCACTAAGCCACCTGCCGCCCCAGCCGGGAAGACAAGGGAAACAAAACATTGACTTTGCAAATTCATTGATGATCAAATAGTTCAGTTGTAACTGGTTCTGTTGCACTTAATTTTTTACAGTTGAAATACAACTTTAGCACTGTTCCAAAACGTAGACTATCCTCTTTCTTAACAACAGCCTGAGTAGAAATCAAAACGTCTCCGGTGAACAGCCTGTATAGAAATCAAAACGTCTCCGGTGAACAGCCTGTATAGAAATCAAAACGTCTCCGGTGAACAGCCTGTATAGAAATCAAAACGTCTCCGGTGAACAGCCTGTATAGAAATCAAAACGTCTCCGGTGAACAGCCTGTATAGAAATCAAAACGTCTCCGGTGAACAGCCTGTATAGAAATCAAAACGTCTCCGGTGAACAGCCTGTATAGAAATCAAAACGTCTCCGGTGAACAGCCTGTATAGAAATCAAAACGTCTCCGTGAACAGCCTGTATAGAAATCAAAACGTCTCCGGTGAACAGCCTGTATAGAAATCAAAACGTCTCCGGTGCTGCAGCGTGCGCTCATTCGTTGTCATGCTCTGTTGTGGTATTAAAATAGATTTCTGCTTGTCTCCAGTCATGTAAAATGACAAAGAATTGCATGAAATGCCTTTTATAAAAGCTATCTTTTCTTCACCCCTACCATTGTCCGTGGTGGTCTGCGAATCCACAACCTTCTGGCTACTTTGCCATGTGATGGTTACAAAACAACGAACAGTTTCTAAAACTCCATATCTAAAGGCTGTGGTCTGTCCTAGGAGTGAGGGTAATTTGGGGTGTAGGGGAGGGTCACTTATTTTTTTTCCTCATGTTTTACAAATTCACATACACAGATAGACAGACACATAGAAACATTCCATTCCTTTTAATTTGATCTATGAAATGTATTTGACAGGGATACTGCACATCAATCAACATTTCAGTAAAGGTGTCAGATTTAGCCAGCTAGCTAGTTTTCAACTGTAGTCCCTGGGCAGGTAGATACAAAATAAAATGGCCCTAGCACTAACACACCCGATACAAAAAATCAAGGGCTTGATGATAAAGTTAATTAGTTGAATCTAAGGTGTTAGTTCTAGGACCAAAAACTAAAACATGCACCTCCTGGGGGCCCTGGAGGAGAGCTTTGAAAAAGGCTGAGCCAGAATAACGTCATTCAAATGAAGTCATTATTTGTTAATGAACTAACTGACACGTTGTAGTCCTACATCAGTTGGACAACTTCAGTGTGGACTTTACAGGTCCCTATGGCTGTGTTTACACAGGCTGACCAATTCTGGGTTATTTTCTTTCACTCATTGGCTTTTGACCAATCAGATCAGCTTATTTTGCCAATTAACAGGAAAAATATCAGAATTGGGCTGCCTGTGTAAAACGCAGGTGATCCGCCTTCTCAATGAGACAGTCTGTTATAACATGGCCAGAAACTTATGAGAGTGGAAACATTATGCTTTGGGGGTGTTTTTCTGCTAAGGTGACAGGACAACTTCACCGCATCAAAGGGACAATGGACGGGGCCATGTACCGTCAAATCTTGGGTGAGAACCTCCTTCCCTCAGCCAGGGCATTGAAAATGGGTCGTGGATGGGTATTCCAGCATGACAATGACCCAAAACACACGGCCAACGCAACAAAGGAGTGGCTCAAGAAGAAGCACATTAAGGCCCTGGAGTGGCCTAGCCAGTCTCCAGATCTTAATCCCATAGAAAATCTGTGGAGGGAGCTGAAGGTTCGAGTTGCCAAACGTCAGCCTCAAAACCTTAATGACTTGGAGAAGATCTGCAAAGAGGATTGGAACAAAATCCCTCCTGAGATGTGTGCAAACCTGGTGGCCAACTACAAGAAACGTCTGACCTCTGTGATTGCCAACAAGGGTTTTGCCACCAAGTACTAAGTCATGTTTTGCAGAGGGGTCAAATACTTATTTCCCTCATTAAAATGCAATTCAATTTATAACATTTTTGACATGTGTTTTTCTGGATTTTTGTTTTGTTATTCTGTCTCTCACTGTTCAAATAAACCTACCATTAAAATTATAGACTGATCATGTCTTTGTCAGTGGGCAAACGTACAAAATCAGCAGGGGATCAAATACTTTTTTCCCTCACTGTATGTACATGGTTTGAGTCAATTTCATTTGAATTCCAGTTAATTCAGAAAGTTAACCAAATTCCAATGCCAAATTGTCTTAATTGAAAAGCATTGAAGGAGAATTGGAATTAGAATTTCAGTCTGCTTCCTGAATTGACTGACATTTTAATGGAATTGACCCCAACCCTGACTATGTATTGGTTTACCAACCTTTCTCAATATATTTTTCAATTATGAATTCTCACACACAGGGGCCATTTTGAGGCAGAACCATTCTGTGTCAGTTTTGAGCCACAGCACTTGTCAGTTGCACCGCAGAGACTGGGTTAAGATGTCAACAAACCTGTCTTGGGGTTGATGAACATGGCAGGTGGCATGTTGAGACAGTCAACCTGTCTCTTAAAGTCGTCCAGTTCAGCAGTGGTGAGCTCCCTTCACTTACCTGGAACATTAAGTCATTATAGTGAATACACATGACTTCATTTAGTGAATTACATGACTCATTTCTTTATTTTATTCAGTTCAATCCAATTCAATTAAACTGAATCCAATCCATGCAATTCAATTCAACAGAGTCCAATCAATTAAATTCCAATCCATTCAATATGATTCAATTCAGTTGTTACTGGAGATTTCCAGAGAGGTGTAGGTGTGTCCATGGATGGTGGTTGTAGTCTGGGTCAGATAACAGTCTGGACAGGTAGACAGGAAGATGGTGGTGGAAGAGACAACGAACACTGTGAAGACACAGGCAGGCAGGCAGGCAGGCAGGCAGATAGGCAGGCAGGCAGGCAGGCAGGCAGATAGGCAGGCAGGCAGATAGGCAGATAGGTAGGCAGGCAGGCAGATAGGCAGATAGGCAGATAGGCAGGCAGATAGGCAGGCAGGCAGGCAGATAGGCAGATAGGCAGATAGGCAGACAGGCAGGCAGATAGGCAGGCAGATAGGCAGGCAGGCAGGCAGATAGGCAGGCAGATAGGCAGGCAGGCAGGCAGATAGGCAGGCAGATAGGCAGGCAGGCAGGCAGATAGGCAGGCAGATAGGCAGGCAGGCAGGCAGATAGGCAGGCAGATAGGCAGATAGGCAGGCAGGCAGGCAGATAGGCAGGCAGATAGGCAGGCAGATAGGCAGGCAGATAGGCAGGCAGATAGGCAGGCAGGCAGATAGGCAGGCAGATAGGCAGGCAGATAGGCAGGCAGGCAGGCAGATAGACAGGCAGATAGGCAGACAGGCAGGCAGATAGGCAGGCAGATAGGCAGATAGGCAGGCAGGCAGGCAGATAGGCAGGCAGATAGGCAGGCAGATAGGCAGGCAGATAGGCAGGCAGGCAGATAGGCAGGCAGATAGGCTGGCAGATAGGCAGGCAGGCAGATAGGCAGGCAGGCAGGCAGATAGGCAGGCAGGCAGGCAGATAGGCAGGCAGGCAGATAGGCAGGCAGATAGGCAGGCAGATAGGCAGGCAGATAGGCAGGCAGGCAGGCAGGCAGATAGGCAGGCAGATAGGCAGGCAGATAGGCAGGCAGGCAGGCAGGCAGGCAGATAGGCAGATAGGCAGGCAGGCAGATAGGCAGGCAGATAGGCAGATAGGCAGGCAGGCAGATAGGCAGGCAGATAGGCAGGCAGATAGGCAGGCAGGCAGGCAGATAGGCAGGCAGGCAGGCAGATAGGCAGGCAGATAGGCAGGCAGGCAGATAGGCAGGCAGATAGGCAGATAGGCAGGCAGATAGGCAGGCAGATAGGCAGGCAGGCAGGCAGGCAGATAGGCAGGCAGATAGGCAGGCAGATAGGCAGATAGGCAGGCAGGCAGGCAGGCCTGAATGATGTAATGTGACATTTCTTGCGTAGAAAATATTTCATTTACAAACATAATACATTATCATAATCATTGCATAATAAATTCCTCACCTTTTCTGGCCATGATGAGTTCATATTCCCGATGTAGCCATACAACAAATTACCATGCGCATTTCTCATTTAATTGGGCCTATCAGAGAGGCTATTATTTAAAGTGTTTGCTCTATGCAGATGACAGGGTGCGCGGCGCGGTTTATAACATACAGCAGAATGGAACAGGTGAACAGACAGATGATCTTTTGTATTGAAGTGTGTAGGCTACCAATAAACTCTAGTTTATTTTAATTTTTTCGAGTAGACAATATTTCAGAATTTGTGGGCAGGGCAGCATATTTATTTTCGTGAAAAAGTGAATGCAAAACATTACTGCATTCAAACGATCTGTTTGCAGGTCCACAACAATTTGCAATTGTTTTTGTCTTTCAGAAACGGTCAGATAGACCGACAGCAAATGTCACTGTAAAATAAAACATTCTGCCAACACCTCCAAAGACATTTGAAGTTCGCCATGGATATTTCCTTTAGATATACTGTCTTGGCCTAATTCCAATACTTCCCAACTATACAGCAAATAAGGGCGTTATTGTCACCATAAAAGATTGATGATGGGTGTATTTCATAACGCTAGTTCATGCAGGCACCGTTTTACAACAGGTCTGATTTATAACTGCAAACATGAATGCGCCAAGTTTATACATCTCAATGCTTTTGTGCACATTTATCAATTTATAAATATTGTGTCGAATCTATCTTAACAACATATAAACGCAATTTTGTTGGTATGCATAGAAAAAGTATGATGTATCAACCAATCATATGACGCAAACGTAGGAGGTCGCCATTGATAAATACCAGTTGTTCTCAGCCTCAGTTCTTGTGTATTACTTTGGCTATTTAGCATTTAGAAACGCCCCTAATTAAGCAGATATGGTCAAAATCATCCATTTAAAGTCCGTGGGGAATGTACAAAGCCTCTCAATGAAATGAAACAACAACAAAAGCTAAGAAAAAACTTTTTCTAGACTGAAATAGAGGTGCTAGTGTCAGATATTTAATACAACCAAAAGGTTCTGCTGAATGAACAAGTCGTGCTTTCCACCTGGCCACCACATTCAGTAGCGTGTTTTGCACCTAACATCACCTATCACCTGCTCATTAAGAGTAGAAGCCTTCTCTGTTCACATAGCCTAGTTGAACTCGTTTTGGGATGGTGCTTTTATGGCGATGTGGGGGCCGTCTATTTCTCAGTTCGTATTTGGGAACCCATTGATGGCAAAGAAACCGCTCTTAACCTGTTGCGCGATGGTGGGAATTGTATGTTACAGTACGTTTTGCTGATGATTGCATCCAAAACATTGGCTCATCGAGGGATGTGAGATGCCGCTGGCCGATCGGCAAGCTCCGGCTGAAAAGTGCCCTGTTGCCAAAAACCCGAGGATGGATAACACTTTGACGTGCACCCGAATGGCATGGGTTTGCCTTTCTAAAGTAGGTCTTAAATCCTCTCAAAGATCCTATAAGATTGGTTTTGGGAAACGATATCTGATGAGCCAATCTGTACTTTCTGCTAAAAAGTCCCACCTGTCTCTAAAAACGTGCTCTCTGTGAAATGCAGCGGTGCCAGATCTTCCAACAGAGCAGATCAGCCATCTCTCATTGGATTTCCATTATCTCAGTCTTTTATAGGATTTACACAATAGTTTCACTTTCACACGTACCTCTAATTTAACAAATGACTGTACTTTATATGGATTATTATCGTAACAAATGCACCGATGTGGTCGATTATATTTAAACTGTCAAGACGTTGCATGAATTCACAATGTCAATATAATTACATTAAAAAATGTCATTATTACTCTCACAATAAAACACATTTTGGGTGCTTTCACTCTAGTGGTAGCATGAGAGGAAGTCTACAACCCACACAAGTGGCTCAGGTAGTGCAGCTCATCCAGGATGGCACATCAATGCGAGCTGTGGCAAGAAGGTTTGCTGTGTCTGCCACCACCAAACAGACTCTTACCCTGCCCCCACCACCCAACAGACTCTTACCCTGCCCCCCACCACCCAACAGACTCTTACCCTGCCCCCACCACCACCCAACAGACTCTTACCCTGCCCCCACCACCACCCAACAGACTCTTACCCTGCCCCCACCACCCAACAGACTCTTACCCTGCCCCAACACCCAACAGACTCTTACCCTGCCCCCACCACCCAACAGACTCTTACCCTGCCCCCACCACCCAACAGACTCTTACTCTGCCCCCCCCACCACCCAACAGACTCTTACCCTGCCCCCCACCACCCAACAGACTCTTACCCTGCCCCCACCACCCAACAGACTCTTACCCTGCCCCCACCACCCAACAGACTCTTACCCTGCCCCCACCACCCAACAGACTCTTACCCTGCCCCCACCACCCAACAGACTCTTACCCTGCCCCCACCACCCAACAGACTCTTACCCTGCCCCCACCACCCAACAGACTCTTACCCTGCCCCCACCACCCAACAGACTCTTACCCTGCCCCCCCCACCCAACAGACACTTACCCTGCCCCCCCCCACCACCCAACAGACTCTTACCCTGCCCCCCACCACCCAACAGACTCTTACCCTGCCCCACCACCACCCAACAGACTCTTACCCTGCCCCACCACCCAACAGACTCTTACCCTGCCCCCACCACCCAACAGACTCTTACCCTGCCCCCACCACCACCCAACAGACTCTTACCCTGCCCCCACCACCACCCAACAGACTCTTACCCTGCCCCCACCACCCAACAGACTCTTACCCTGCCCCCCACCCACCCAACAGACTCTTACCCTGCCCCCCACCACCCAACAGACTCTTACCCTGCCCCCACCACCCAACAGACTCTTACCCTGCCCCCACCACCCAACAGACTCTTACCCTGCCCCCCACCACCCAACAGACTCTTACCCTGCCCCCCCCACCCGACATACTCTTACCCTGCCCCACCACCACCCAACATACTCTTACCCTGCCCCCACCACCACCCAACAGACTCTTACCCTGCCACACCACCCAACAGACTCTTACCCTGCCCCCCCCACCACCCAACTGACTCTTACCCTGCCCCACCACCACCCAACAGACTCTTACCCTGCCTCCACCACCCAACAGACTCTTACCCTGCCCCCACCTTCACCCAACAGACTCTTACCCTGCCCCCACCACCCAACAGACTCTTACCCTGCCCCACCACCACCCAACAGACTCTTACCCTGCCCCCCACCACCACCCAACGGACTCTTACCCTGCCCCCACCACCCAACAGACTCTTACCCTGCCCCCACCACCCAACAGACTCTTACCCTGCCCCCACCACCCAACAGACTCTTACCCTGCCCCCACCACCCAACAGACTCTTACCCTGCCCCCACCACCCAACAGACTCTTACCCTGCCCCCACCACCCAACAGACTCTTACCCTGCCCCCACCACCCAACAGACTCTTACCCTGCCCCCCACCACCCAGCAGACTCTTACCCTGCCCCCCACCACCCAACAGACTCTTACCCTGCCCCCACCACCCAACAGACTCTTACCCTGCCCCCCACCACCCAACAGACTCTTACCCTGCCCCCCACCACCCAACATACTCTTACCCTGCCCCCACCACCCAACAGACTCTTACCCTGCCCCCCCACCCAACAGACTCTTACCCTGCCCCCACCACCCAACAGACTCTTACCCCACCACCACCCAACAGACTCTTACCCTGCCCCCACCACCCAACAGACTCTTACCCTGCCCCCCACCACCACCCAACGGACTCTTACCCTGCCCCCACCACCCAACAGACTCTTACCCTGCCCCCCACCACCCAACATACTCTTACCCTGCCCCCACCACCCAACAGACTCTTACCCTGCCCCCACCACCCAACAGACTCTTACCCTGCCCCCTCCACCACCCAACAGACTCTTACCCTGCCCCCCACCACCACCCAACAGACTCTTACCCTGACCCACCACCACCCAACAGACTCTTACCCTGCCCCCACCACCCAACAGACTCTTACCCTGCTCCCCCCTCCACCATCCAGTTGTAAATGTCTACATATTATTATCATCTTTATCTTGTCTCATTCACTTCTCTTGATTTGATTTATTTTGACCTGCGCTGTTGGAGCACAAGATTTTGCTTTTCTCTCCATGTGACTAATAAACTCATCTAATCTAATTAACGATGGGATTTTAAAGTGTTTTCTAAAATTGATTATTATAATATTATTATTATTATTAATAGTAGCATCATAAATAATGTTATTTGTATTACTGCTGTTACCATGACAACTGTCTAGTAATCATTACTTTCAATGCTGTTAACAAATGTCAGTGCTATAATATTATTTGTGCTATAAAGGCGGTTGACTTTATTGCTTTTTTCCATATTGTTAAACAACATTCTAAGTCACAATACATTCCTTTTAATTGACATGTACAACATGTATTTGACAGGGATACTGCACATCAATCAACATTTCTGTAAATGTGCCAGATTTAGCTGTAGTCCCTGGGCAGGTAGATACACATAGAAAAATACAACGTTATAAAACATTTAGTAAAACATTGTGTATAGATGGGGGCTGATTGGTCCTTCAGCCACTCTCAAGTCATTGGTAAAGGGGAGAGAGGTTGAACAGCTCCTTATATGTCCTTCAGCCACTCTCAAGTCATTGGTAAAGGGGAGAGAGGTTGAACAGCTCCTTATATGTCCTTCAGCCACTCTCAAGTCATTGGTAAAGGGGTGAGAGGTTGAACAGCTCCTTATATGTCCTTCAGCCACTCTCAAGTCATTGGTAAAGGGGTGAGAGGTTGAACAGCTCCTTATATGTCCTTCAGCCACTCTCAAGTCATTGGTAAAGGGGTGAGAGGTTGAACAGCTCCTTATATGTCCTTCAGCCACTCTCAAGTCATTGGTAAAGGGGTGAGAGGTTGAACAGCTCCTTATATGTCCTTCAGCCACTCTCAAGTCATTGGTAAAGGGGAGAGAGGTTGAACAGCTCCTTATATGTCCTTCAGCCACTCTCAAGTCATTGGTAAAGGGGTGAGAGGTTGAACAGCTCCTTATATGTCCTTCAGCCACTCTCAAGTCATTGGTAAAGGGGTGAGAGGTTGAACAGCTCCTTATGTCTGTCAATGGTCAATGTGCTCTCACTGAGAAAACTGCTGATAGACTGAGGTGGTTGTGTTGATATCCAGCCCCTCTCATTAACCTCTATCAGGCCAACACTGTACAATATATTCATAAAATAAGTTTCTGTGGTTTTAAGTTGAATGCCAAATTCTCAGAGCCATTTTCCCGGACACATTCACAGTGAGTATGCAAATACAGTAAGTAAATTCCAATAACATCACAATACATGTTTACAATGCGTATACAATGAAATTTAAAATCTAAAGTTTAAAATACACAGACATCAGCTAGGTAGGTGTGTTGGTGTGAGAGAGAGACAGAGTTGTATCAACATGTTCTGCTAGAAAGGGGTCCATACCTAGGTACCTAGTGGAGGACTAACTGACCCTCCTGCTAGATAGGGGTCCAGCTAGGTACCTAGTGGAGGACTAACTGACCCTCCTGCTAGATAGGGGTCCATACCTAGGTACCTAGTGGAGGACTAACTGACCCTCCTGCTAGATAGGGGTCCAGCTAGGTACCTAGTGGAGGACTAACTGACCCTCCTGCTAGATAGGGGTCCAGCTAGGTACCTAGTGGAGGACTAACTGACCCTCCTGCTAGATAGGGGTCCAGCTAGGTACCTAGTGGAGGACTAACTGACCCTCCTGCTAGATAGGGGTCCATACCTAGTGGAGGACTAACTGACCCTCCTGCTAGATAGGGGTCCAGCTAGGTACCTAGTGGAGGACTAACTGACCCTCCTGCTAGATAGGGGTCCAGCTAGGTACCTAGTGGAGGACTAACTGACCCTCCTGCTAGATAGGGGTCCATACCTAGGTACCTAGTGGAGGACTAACTGACCCTCCTGCTAGATAGGGGTCCAGCTAGGTACCTAGTGGAGGACTAACTGACCCTCCTGCTAGATAGGGGGTCCAGCTAGGTACCTAGTGGAGGACTAACTGACCCTCCTGCTAGATAGGGGTCCAGCTAGGTACCTAGTGGAGGACTAACTGACCCTCCTGCTAGATAGGGGTCCAGCTAGGTACCTAGTGGAGGACTAACTGACCCTCCTGCTAGATAGGGGTCCAGCTAGGTACCTAGTGGAGGACTAACTGACCCTCCTGCTAGATAGGGGTCCAGCTAGGTACCTAGTGGAGGACTAACTGACCCTCCTGCTAGATAGGGGTCCAGCTAGGTACCTAGTGGAGGACTAACTGACCCTCCTGCTAGATAGGGGTCCAGCTAGGTACCTAGTGGAGGACTAACTGACCCCCCTGCTAGATAGGGGTCCAGCTAGGTACCTAGTGGAGGACTAACTGACCCTCCTGCTAGATAGGGGTCCATACCTAGGTACCTAGTGGAGGACTAACTGACCCTCCTGCTAGATAGGGGTCCAGCTAGGTACCTAGTGGAGGACTAACTGACCCTCCTGCTAGATAGGGGTCCAACTAGGTACCTAGTGGAGGACTAACTGACCCTCCTGCTAGATAGGGGTCCAGCTAGGTACCTAGTGGAGGACTAACTGACCCTCCTGCTAGATAGGGGTCCAGCTAGGTACCTAGTGGAGGACTAACTGATCCTCCTGCTAGAAGATACACACCTCCAGGAGGCTGCAGAAGGAGAGAGGCTGTGTGGCTGGACCTTTGGTTAGTTTATTGCTATTATAGTGGTCATGTTTGATTTACATTTTCTGTACATTTTTGGGAGCCTGAATTAAAGCAACAGACAACAAGACCATGTTGAACCACCCTGCTTGTCTATTCTGCCTGGTCTCCCCACACCCAGGGGTTGGCTACAACTTTAGATCTGAAGCTGTGTACAAAGACAGAGAGTCCAGCTTCCCAAGAAGGTTTATCATCCTGGAACATGACTCAGTTCCTTTTCTCAACACCATGTCGATGATGTCACGTGCCTTCTCTGCCCTCTCAGCTATCACCTTTACTGACTCCATTTCCTCCTGGTTGATGACTGTGTGTTGCAGGAGTCCGTCCAGCAGACCATCCAGGACAGGTCCTGACACTCGTCTCACAAACTCTGTCCGTACAGAACGCAGCTGCTGCTCTGCAGAACCAGTCAGACTGCTCTCAGCCGGACGCCCTGCCCCCAACACAGCACCTGAGAGAGTCAGGTTATAAAATAACTACATTTGTTCATTCACATTTCAGACATTTAGAAACAGACGTCTTTCAGAGTGACCTACAGTAAAAGTCTTCATTGTACAAAGACAGAGAGTCCAGAAGTGTCTTAGTCTAGCCAGCTTCATGCTGTAGCACTGGCTTGACGAGGTGAAGAAGTGTCTTTCTCTAGCCAGCTTCATGCTGTAGCACTGGCTTGACGAGGTGAAGAAGTGTCTTTGTCTAGCCAGCTTCATGCTGTAGCATATTCAGATTAGGTGAAGAAGTATCTTAGTCCACAGACTAGGAGACAGGCCTCAGCATCTTCAGATTAGGTGAAGAAGTGTCTTAGTCCACAGACTAGGAGACAGGCCTCAGCGTCTTCAGATTAGGTGAAGAAGTGTCTTAGTCCACAGACTAGGAGACAGGCCTCAGCATCTTCAGATCAGGTTCTATACGAAAGAGGATGGAGGAGAAGGGAAGAGAGAGATCAGAAAGTATGGAGGAGAAGGGAAGAGAGAGATCAGAAAGTATGGAGGAGAAGGGAAGAGAGAGATCAGAAAGTATGGAGGAGAAGGGAAGAGAGAGATCAGAAAGTATGGAGGAGAAGGGAGGAGAGAGATCAGAAAGTATGGAGGAGAAGGGAAGAGAGAGATCAGAAAGTATGGAGGAGAAGGGAAGAGAGAGATCAGAAAGTATGGAGGAGAAGGGAAGAGAGAGATCAGAAAGTAGGGAGGAGAAGGGAAGAGAGAGATCAGAAAGTAGGGAGGAGAAGGAAGAGAGAGATCAGAAAGTATGGAGGAGAAGGGAAGAGAGAGATCAGAAAGTATGGAGGAGAAGGGAAGAGAGATCAGAAAGTATGGAGGAGAAGGGAAGAGAGAGATCAGAAAGTATGGAGGAGAAGGGAAGAGAGAGATCAGAAAGTATGGAGGAGAAGGGAAGAGAGAGATCAGAAAGTATGGAGGAGAAGGGAAGAGAGAGATCAGAAAGTAGGGAGGAGAAGGGAAGAGAGAGATCAGAAAGTAGGGAGGAGAAGGGAAGAGAGAGATCAGAAAGTATGGAGGAGAATGGAAGAGAGAGATCAGAAAGTATGGAGGAGAAGGGAAGAGAGATCAGAAAGTATGGAGGAGAAGAGAAGAGAGACATCAGAACGTAGGGAGGAGAAGGGAAGAGAGAGATCAGAACGTAGGGAGGAGAAGGGAAGAGAGACATCAGAAAGTATGGAGGAGAAGGGGAGAGAGAGATCAGAAAGTATGGAGGAGAAGGGAAGAGAGAGATCAGAAAGTAGGGAGGAGAAGGGAAGAGAGAGATCAGAAAGTAGGCAGGAGAAGGGAAGAGAGATCAGAAAGTAGGGAGGAGAAGGGAAGACAGAGATCAGAAAGTAGGGTGGAGAAGGGAAGAGAGAGATCAGAAAGTAGGGAGGAGAAGGGAAGAGAGAGATCAGAAAGTATGGAGGAGAAGGGAAGAGAGAGATCAGAAAGTATGGAGGAGAAGAGAAGAGAGACATCAGAAAGTAGGCAGGAGAAGGGAAGAGAGATCAGAAAGTAGGGAGGAGAAGGGAAGACAGAGATCAGAAAGTAGGGTGGAGAAGGGAAGAGAGAGATCAGAAAGTAGGGAGGAGAAGGGAAGAGAGAGATCAGAAAGTATGGAGGAGAAGGGAAGAGAGAGATCAGAAAGTATGGAGGAGAAGAGAAGAGAGACATCAGAACGTAGGGAGGAGAAGGGAAGAGAGAGATCAGAACGTAGGGAGGAGAAGGGAAGAGAGAGATCAGAAAGTATGGAGGAGAAGGGGAGAGAGAGAGATCAGAAAGTATGGAGGAGAAGGGAAGAGAGAGATCAGAAAGTAGGGAGGAGAAGGGAAGAGAGAGATCAGAAAGTAGGGAGGAGAAGGGAAGAGAGAGATCAGAAAGTAGGGAGGAGAAGGGAAGAGAGAGATCAGAAAGTATGGAGGAGAAGGGAAGAGAGAGATCAGAAAGTAGGGAGGAGAAGGGAAGAGAGAGAGATCAGAAAGTATGCAGGAGAAGGGAAGAGAGAGATCAGAAAGTATGGAGGAGAAGGGAAGAGAGAGATCAGAAAGTATGGAGGAGAATGGAAGAGAGAGATCAGAAAGTATGGAGGAGAAGGGAAGAGAGAGATCAGAAAGTATGGAGGAGAAGGGAAGAGAGAGATCAGAAAGTATGGAGGAGAAGGGAAGAGAGAGATCAGAAAGTATGGAGGAGAAGGGAAGAGAGAGATCAGAAAGTATGGAGGAGAAGGGAAGAGAGAGATCAGAAAGTATGGAGGAGAAGGGAAGAGCGAGATCAGAAAGTATGGAGGAGAAGGGAAGAGAGAGATCAGAAAGTATGGAGGAGAAGGGAAGAGAGAGAGATCAGAAAGTATGGAGGAGAAGGGAAGAGAGAGATCAGAAAGTAGGGAGGAGAAGGGAAGAGAGAGATCAGAAAGTATGGAGGAGAAGGGAAGAGAGAGATCAGAAAGTATGGAGGAGAAGGGAAGAGAGAGATCAGAAAGTATGGAGGAGAAGGGAAGAGAGAGATCAGAA